>NW_026862551.1:0-95901 GCF_026571515.1 Ruditapes philippinarum
TTTTGGGGGAAATTTTTTCCATCCGTGGAGTAATATTTATATTTCATGCAGTTTTTATTCTTTCTCTTTAATTATCATGCATAGCGAGATAATTCATTGTAACCACATGGTCGTACTAAGATAACATAGAATGAAATGAATTCGTTCTTTATCTTCTAGATGTCGATGTTTTCTTGTTACACTCAGCAGAACTGTACAGAGTATATCAACTATTTATCTCATAAAACTGGCGACTTGTCGGAAAAACTTTGGACAAAAGCAATTAAGGAAAGGCTTTGCAGATAGATTGACATAATTGCGTCAGAAAATCAATGTCCCATTTCCAGATTTCAATCATGATTAAGCCTGGCTGTTGTTTTTTGTCTCATATTATAAAAATATATATATTTAAGAACGTACAATATATTTGTGAACACTGAAAATAAATATACAAATGTACATAATGTTTAATATTCAAAATTTAACTTTTAATAAATAAAGTCAAATTATTAGTTAAGTTTATATTTTTCAGCTCAAGAGAATGATACATATAAAAGAAGAAATCATATAAAAAAATTGAATTATATTACATGTATTTCTCATATTATAATTGCATGAAAAATTGATAAAACGAGACAACAAAAAACGTGCACGTATATTTGGACATGAATCGTATACTTATTGAAAGTATTATCTTATGAGTTTATTTTATTTTTAAAGTAAGCATAGAAATTTGCAAATAACAATCTTATATGTTAAATATTTTTCAATCACTAATTAGCATATTGATATGTT
The DNA here is from genome assembly GCF_026571515.1 of Ruditapes philippinarum. Classification (NCBI taxonomy): domain Eukaryota; kingdom Metazoa; phylum Mollusca; class Bivalvia; order Venerida; family Veneridae; genus Ruditapes; species Ruditapes philippinarum. Next base: position 775 of record NW_026862551.1, read on the forward strand.
ATGGTAATAAGTTTAATATATGATGGTAATATATTTAAACAATATCTATTTGTAATCTTTTCATTTACATTATAAAGTACTGGTACATAAAATAAATTTTACGGAAGAAAACTTTATTTTTGAAAACTCCGTAATTAGTATTTTACAAATTTCATATAAATGATATCAAAATACAAAATATATAAACTCAACTTTACATATCATTTCGACTTGTGCTTGCCTTGTAACGTACATACTATCTTTATTACAAGTATTATGAACTTAATTCAATATTCTTATTTTACGATTAAGGCCTCAACAGACTGTAGGATTTAGTTGTACAGCACTAATTAGAGATAAGATGTACAATTTTCAAAGCAATACAACACTTGCATTCAGACGGTAATTCTACACTGTAGGAATCATCTCAGGTTTCCCTAAAAAGGATCCCTTTACATTGATCCTTTACATACTTTACTCACTACTTTTTGCCGCCATGAGTAATGATTGAAACACTCCATTTAAAAATAAATGTTTTTTTAATGTGAAGCCTGACCGAGACTCCAAACCTGGGACCCTCGGAAGACCGTACTGCGGCTTTACTGACTAAGCTATCCGGCCGCCCTACAAACTACCTCCCCTGGCCATTATTAGAGAACAGTTCAATACCGTGACATAATCATTTTCGGAATAATTGGGATTCGAACATAACATAACTTTAGTTCTCCTGAAGAGTTTTTTCAACATCATTTTTACCCCATCTTACTAACTATGTTTACCTTTAGCCCTAATTGTTCTGGAATTTCATTCATTACACCCATTATCAAGAGATAATTCGGTCATCTGTTACTTGTCATTGTGGGAGGTCTGTAGAAATCTGTACGATTTCAAAATAGAACATGTCCTATCCCCTTACATCTAGACTTAAGGTTTCCGAATTCAAAGAAAAAGTAGCCTGCACACATTAAGATTTGCCTGTGCATCTAAGTTTTAATTTGGTGTTGTACTTTAAAAATCCTACCGTCTGTTGAGGCCTTAGAGTTATAAGCACGAAACATTATGGTAATTAGACACTGGTTGTGAGATCACAAAGATCTAAAGGTCAGAGTTGATATCACAAGTTTTTCCATTGTTTATTCTCAACTGTTTATGGTGCATTGGCAATTGAAAAGCAATCTTTAAATGGCTAAAAAGTTAAATCAATAAATTAATAATGAAATCGGACCATTTGATCATGATTTATTATTTTACACTGTGACATAAGAACTTGTCAAAATAACGATTGCTGTGATATGATCAGTTAACATTAAATGGGTAAAGTGGATAGAAATAACATTGTAAAGAAAAAATGTTTTATAAATAACTTAAAACTTAGAATATCCTTAAATCAATGATATTGCAACCTCTTATGATATATTATCAACGAATACAGCCATATTTCAATATAATGTGATAATGTAGGGAAGAAGAAGAAAAAAGAAAGAAAGGAAAAACAACAAACCAGAAATGACTTTCACAATTGGGATTCGCTTGAATGTTTCAAAAGACATATCATCAGTCAGGTAATCATCCAGTAGTCTTACCTTGCTCAATATCGTTGGCAGAGAACAACTTTACATTTTTATTTAGTTATGCCAAAAATTGAAAAAGGTGAAGGTAGAAAAGTCCCTTTTAATAGTCTATTTTCAAGTGTAAGACTGATTTTCTTTTTAATATTTAAATGCCTGCTTTATTACAAACGCATCATTAACAATAAAGTAATGTTTAAATATGATCAGACAGAATCATTGTATCGCTTATGGATTATAACCGACTTACAAATGTTATATCATGTCACATTATGCATTAATTGTTTCACAGGTATTGTTTCAGGGATTGATATTCAAATGTTGTTGTGTTTTGTTTTCAGTTTAATTATGTTAATCAGTTAATTACGTCTTACGCTAAGCATATTCATTGGGCCACTATTAAAATCAAGCACACGGTGACCGATGTTCCGGGAGAAATAAACATTCCTTGTGTCTTTACCGCTAATTTGCATCTTTCCAGTCGATAAGAAAGCTTTCTATAGATTTGTTCCACTTACACAGCTTTTTGGTCCATTAATCCCTCATTAATAGACATCCTGTCAATTATTTGAACGTTTTTATTCTTTTATTTTCCTATAAGCTGGTTATATTGTGAGCCAGTGCCAATATTATTGGGAATTAGTTTATAATCCGTTGGTAATGCTGGATGTGTCTGTAGTCAGAATTTATTTCTCGGAAAAATACGTTTTGTCTAGATTATATCAGTGACATTACATTGCTTTGTTGTAATCGTCAACTAGTTTGAGGACTAAACTCTTCACGAAATATGTTTGAGAGTATCATGATTTATTTCATCGTGGCGACACTTATAAGAGTTGTAAAATTACACAGTCGATAGCCATTGTGATTATATACTTGAGCATCTTTACTCCATACCTGTATTTTTATACAACGACGCACTCAAAACCAAGATCCAGATGATCATACAAAGACCAAACCATTGATGGAAATGTGTTTATTCTTTAAGATACTTTTTTGCACAATGTTCAATATTATAAACATATCGTGCATTCGGAGAATTAATCACTATGGATGCTATTCGAATTTCCATTTGCAGTGACAAAAAATGTGAAATATCATATTTTCGTGAAGAAATAACAAATGTTATGTTGTTGTTTGTTGCATGAATATTACATTCAGGTCACATTTTCAAATATGATAATTATGTTTAAACTATTTTCCAAAATAAAATCTGATAAGAATAATCAAGAAGGTCAGTTTATCGACAAGAAGTTATAAGGATAAAATATTGATTATAAGGGAAAAGTCTTGAATGTAGTGAGCGGCACAATCGAAAAAAACATGTCTATTAAAAATTTACTTCAAAATGTACAAATTGTCAGTTTTCTTTTCACATAATGTTAAAATATATCAGCATAAAATATGTCGTTTGAATAATACATATAATTGCAACATTTCTAAATGAGTTTAACTAAATTTACTTAACAACAAATTAAACATTAATTAAAGAAAAAGAAACGCTTAACGTGTTTATCCGTATTGAGCACTGTAAAACTAGGTTTACTTATTTCACAAAACTAGCAACAATTTATCAAAAAATTGACCTTCATCTACGGATCATATTGTATTAAGCAGTAATGGAAATTTCTCGTGTAATGCAGAAACTTCTCGGAAAAGGCGCAGGAAAGAGCACTCGGCAAGATAATCTCAAAAAATTCATCCATTAAAATCTATCGGTATTAAAACCTTTGAAAAACTGTATAATTCGTGTATAGTTACCAATATTAGATTATTGCTCTGGCGTTTTGGGATACCGGAAATTCCAGAGTTTAGAAAATGTGCAGCATCGAGCAATCAGGTATTATCTGGGTGTTCACCGTTTTGCACCTGTACTTGCCATAACGGGAGACGTCGCGTGGCTGCCGGGGAATTATAGACGGTGGATTAATATATCCGTTACTGGAAATAGACTTTCTTTCATTCAATGAAAATCGTCTAACAAGGAATATATTTGAAATGGATTATAGTTTATGTTCAAATAATTGGTGTAGTGATTTGAAAGAAATATTATCCTTAATCGGTTTATCAGAGTACTACAACAACAAGATGGTTATAAATCTTGACTTTGCGCGCTCTAAGATCTTTGAATACTATAGTAGCATATGGAAAATCGGGATTGAAAACGTGTCAAAACTAAGGACTTTTACTTCATCAAAACAGAGTTTGCAACTGAAAAGTATGTCTCTTTAAGAATGAAAGAAACGAACGATCACTTCTGGCCAGTTAAGATGCGGCATTTTGCCATTACGCGTTTGAGACAGGACGTTACATTGGTGAACGTGTTGAAGATAGACTCTGTAGATTTTGTACCGATCAGTGTATCGAAAACGAAGAACATTTTTGTAGTAAAGTGCTCATTTTATAGACATATATACGTTCTGAATACTTTGGTGAACTATTTAATACAAAACGATTTTAACTCAAAGACTGATTCAGAAAAATTAGTTTATTTGATAAATAACAAATCTAGAACTCTTGCTAAATACATTGTCAAATCATACTTGTACAGACGTGAAAGCATTTACAGATAAACTTATAACTTATAGTTATAGCTACGATTTTTTACAAATGAATTGTTAATATATTTACTTATGACTTTATGTAAATATCTCATGTTTATGAAGGTGACTTATAGGCCCATTGGGCCGGGTGTATGTAATATGTTGTATTATTTGAATTTGTAAAATATGTTTACACATGTCACTATAATAAATAAATTACTTACTTACTTACTTATTACTTATACATTTTGTCATTAGTTAACTTAAAGTTCCTGTCTTACATATGAATATAAATAGGTTATCTAGCATAATCAGATAACAACGTGAACGATGTCTGTAGGGACTCATGAAACAAACAACATTAAGATTTGTGTCTCATATATAGCTTATTTTACATGAATACCTTATTTTCATATATCCAGTCAACGTTTTATCCCTTTTAAAGCCGGTAATACAATACTTATACTATTGGAGGTATAGTGCTAGAAAAAAAACTAGATTTGTCTGTAAACAGATTTATCTTCTTTGATAGCCGGTATTTATAAACATAATTTTGATGACTATTCGCAATGTCACACAACAAAAAGATTTCATACCAAAAAATCATGCAGTATGTTTATTATGGTAAATGATTACATATGATCTAATTATGTTATAATTACACTCGGATTCATTTTAATACTCTTCTAATTTGATCAACCGTCATAATTATATACACGTGCTTATTTATATTGACGATTTAATTTTACACAACAAAAAGAATAGAAATAGAGTCATTTACGTCCGTTCAATCTGACTGACTGTACTGTTTTGCGATATTGAAAGATGGTTCCAAGGATGACAAATCATTGCATAAGTTCAGGAGAGTTAAGATCAAACAGAATGCTTTAATAAAGCTCTCCACAAGAAAGATGTTAATTTTACTACCTGTCTAATAATAAAACGGATTAATTATGCATATGTTCAGTGTTTTCTTTTTCCTTTTTTTATTTTACTAGCAGACACGTTTTTGTTTTGAAATTGTACTTATCTTTAAAATTAGTGTTTCGCTGTGTTCGAAAATAGCAATAGTCCGATAGCCGGCCGAACTACTGTATTTTCCTCAACAGAAACAAGCCCGACCGAACTATCGTATTTCAGAGGCAATTTAAACAACTATTTTGAACGAATGAATAATGCGTCGTCGTCGCCTGGGTCTAAGTAGGTGTTTCTGTTTTATCGCTACATCAGCGTTGTTTGTGCCGTGTGGAGGCTGTTAAATTTCGCCCCGTACATTCAATCAGAGATGTTACACTTTCTATCCTTAAAGATCGTTCAGCACGGCATTATTGTTGTGCTTGTGGTAAGTTAGTTCTTTTTATTCGGCTATTTTCTTGTTGGGTGGTTCCAGTATTCCTCACTTGAACATGTTGAATACTGTGGAATCACTCTTAGGATATGTTGCTTTTTAAATTGTTTATGATGGGTGAAAGTTACAGATTTTTGAAAAATATACATATTTCGGACATGATTGAAATCAATAACCAGCCAACCATAAATCAAAAGTACAGGTATTGTCGTGACCAGCTATTGAAAATAGGATTAACGGTTTCGAGTAATTGGCAACTTCATAAATTAGACCATTGTGTACACGGTGTTATACATAAGCTGAACATCTCTCAACCCAAAACACACAAAAGGAGCAAACGTGGTGGTAAAGCTAAAATCCTGACTAAGCCTTCTTGTGCAAACCTACACAATTTGAAATATCCCTTAATACAAAACACGCGTGTTCAAATTGGTGAAAAAGTGTCATGTTTTACACTTAACTGTAGATCTGTTGTTAACAAGGATAATTTTGTTGGCCAGTATTTGAGGGAACAAAGAATTGACTTTGCTTTGTTGACTGAAACATGGTATTCTGACGAAAAACAACATCAGTATGAAACGTCTGATCTCAATCAACACGGTTACAAAAATCAGTGTTGCAAACCGCAAGAACAAAATTGGTGGCGGTGTTTGCTTTGACTTGTAAAACCGAAATTAAAATGAGAAAGATGGAACATGGGAACAAACAAAGTTTTGAGTTTGGCATATGGAAACTCATTTTCAAAAGTATAACAGTACACGTAGTTGGTTTATACAGACCCCCATCCCTAGCCACATGTGAGCAATTTGTAACTGACTTTTCAAATTTCATAGAAGATATCTTACCTACATACTCTAACTTGTTGATTATGGAGACTTCAACCTTCACCTTGACAATGGTAGTGGTGCATCTACAAACTTTCAAAATTGCCTTCATGCTATGGGTTTAGAGCAACATGTCAACTTTAGTACACACACTGCTGGAAACTGTTTAGACTTTGTTATCACTGAATCGATTAATGGTGTATGTGTACTTAAATGTGAACAAGGACCTTTTCTCTCCGATCACTGTGCTGTCCACGTAGTCATTAATGTGAAGAAAGAAAACATTACCAGTAAAACTGTACAATTTAGAAACTGGAAAAGCATATCCCATTCTGAATTCTCTGATGATTTAACGAAGATTTCAGTTGATAGTGAAGATGTCAATACTTTTGTAAACTTGTTTGAATCAGAAATCCAATCTGTTATCGACAAACATGCTCCAACAAAGGAACAAACTAGGATATGCAGAACTCAAAAACCTTGGTTCAATGAGTCAATATTGGAATCTAAGCGTATTGTCCGGAAAAAAGAGAGAATTTGGAGAAAGTACAAAGAGCCAGAACAGTTCAAGAAATTAAAGAAGCACGGAATAGATACTGTAAAGAAATTGATTCTGAGAAAAAACTAGTAATAAGTGAGAAAAATTCTAAAATGCCAAAGGTGATTCAAAAAAACTCTATGGTTTAATTTCGGAATTAACTGGTACTAAAGCTGAAAATCCTATGCCACAGTCTACAAATGACGGTGAGCTAGCTGAGCAGTTTGCAGACTTTTTATGGACAAAATAGCTAAAATTCGTAAATCACTTCAGGATTTTCCAAGCTTCATTCCAAATGTCAAACAAATTCAACCTTTAGAAAATTTCGAGGATCTTACAGAAACACAGGTGAAGAGCCTTATTTGTGAACTAAATACCAAATCGTGTGAGCTGGACTTAATACCCACACATATATTAAAGTCACATCTAGATGAGCTTCTGCCAACCATTACCAAACTGGTCAATCTATCTCTGTCTATTTAAAGGCGTATTTCCAACACACTGGAAACAGGCGATCGTTAGACCCCTTCTTAAGAAGTCTGGTTTAGAATTACAATTGTCAAACTACAGGCCTGTCAGTAACTTATCGTTTCTTTCAAAATTGATAGAAAAGGCTGCGCTCTTCAGACTAAATAACCATGTCGATACCCATAATTTGTTACCCAAAAATCAATCAGCATACAGGCGTCATCATTCATGTGAGACTGCTTTACTCAGACTTGTCAATGATCTTCTAGACGGTATGGATAAGCAAGAGGTCTCAGCTCTAATTGCAATAGATCTAAGTGCAGCTTTCGACACCGTTGACCACAACATTCTACTTGACGTGTTACACAGTCAGTACGGTGTCAATGGTACCGTGTTAGCTTGGGTGGACTCGTACCTGCGACCTCGTAGTTGTCGCGTCAGTGTTAATTCTACTGAATTGACTCCACGATTGCTGGAATGCAGTGTACCTCAGGGGAGCTGTCTTGGTCCGTGGCTCTATCTCACATATGCGGGAACCCTATTTGATGTGATACCACCATCCATATCTGTGTACGGCTTTGCTGATGACCACATTGCTAGTCAACGCTTTCGACCAAGTTCAGTGACCAATGAACTTAACGCTATAAAGCAACTTGAAGACAGTGCTGTAATCATCAATGACTGGATGAATGCCAATAAACTCAAAATGAACACCACTAAGACAGAATTCATTATGTTTGGTAGTAAAGCCCAACTTGGTAAATGTTCAACTAAAGAAATTGATATCGCGGTGATAAAATTCAAAATGTCAGTGTCATAAGATACTTAGGTGCCTACTTAGACGAGGCCTAAGATTCTCAACACATGTTAAGACCAAGTGTAGAACTGCTATGTTAAATTATTTGAGAATAAAGAGCATTCGCAAATATCTGACTCAGGACGCCACAAAAATCCTAGTATTGTCGCTTGTAATCTCACATTTGGATTATTGCAACGCTATATTGTTTGGCATTGCAGAAAGTGAGTTACAAGAAATTACAGCGTATCCAGAATATGTGCGCTAAACTTGTTTTGCAACGCGGAAAATATGATAGTTCCAAAGACTCTTTGTTGGAACTGCATTTGGTTACCAGTTAAAGCTAGGATCAATTTAAAATACTATGTACAATGTATAACTGTTTTATGGCAATGCTCCGGTTTATCTAACAGAACTGTTACACAAGCCTGTCATAAAAAGACCAAATCTCAGATCTGTTGATAATATGGATTATTGTTTTGCTGTCCCCTTTAACAAAAGGAAAACATTTAACGACAGAAGTTTTAGTACCGTTGGTCCAACTCTCTGGAATAAATTGCCTCTGTATATAAGACAGTCTTCGACTTTGGACATGTTCAAGAAAAATGTCAAAACCTACTATTTTAGAGATTTTTACGCATTGTTTTAAGATTGTGATTGGGCTGTAAACTGATAGAGATATGGAAATGTGTTGAAATTTTACTGAAATAACCATTCATTTTTATTTTCTTTTAAAATTATTTTTTATTGTTATTTTTTATAACTATTCTTTCTTCTTTAAAAGTTTTTAATACTTTATATTTTACACGGCTGATATCTTTAACATATTTTTTTGTAGTTCATTTGCCATGCATATGTGTTTTTTTTGTTTTTTTTTTTTTTTTTTTGTTTTTTTTTTTTTTTGTTTTTTTTATCTATATGTACATACTTTTATTATCCTTTTGTACAAACGCCATTGAATATGTATATAGAAATAGGCGTTTAATTAAATAGAACAGTTTCAGTTTCAGTTTTGCTTTTTGTCTTTTGACGTCTTATCTGTGATTTGCAGGCTTCATAACCTCTGATCCCCTTTCAAAATTCCATTTTATTTAGTTCCGCCTATTGTTTTCTCGTTAAGGGCACACGCATTTTTTACTCGGGGACCGCTTTTCATGAAATGGCACTCACGTGTCACATTGAAGGTTCCATGATAACCGCCATATGAACACATCTGCGGATGTTTTAAAATTGTACCAGTTCATGTTCAATGTTGAATTCTACTTAAGCCGGTGCTAGACGGTAGTTTGCACTTGACAGTGTCGTCCATGATCAGGCTCAATCAAACCGAGCCTGCAACATTGTCAATTTTACTGTGTTGGCCTTTCTTTAAGGGATTCTTTTTTTCTGTATTTTCTCAATTGTCTCGTTAAAACAGTGACCTTATTATTCGATCACATTTATAATGGGAGATCACTGAGCTGAAGTGAGAATATTCTTCCTTCAATTAAAGTTTCCTGAATTTCTGAACAAGTATGCCTAATAATCAAAATGGCCTAGTCCTTGGGACTTTTCGCCGGAGCAAAACCTGGCATTTAAAGAAAGTTAGACAGCGTTTAGTGGTTTGATTGTAGTGGTTTTCAAATCTTGGGGTTTTTTTTGTACCTGACCAGAACTTGCGTTATATGAAGTACCATTTATAGTTAAAACCCATGCTCTTGATCGGAGGAAATCATGAATCCTCCACTCTGTGCACCTTCATGTTACAATTGACTTAATTCTCGATTTCTTTCCTTGTTTGTATGATCATAAAAATATGTTTCTTCCTTTTTAGCATTAAATATCATGGGCATTTTTTATTGAGAAATGTTTGTGTATGTTTATATCATATCCGAAATAAATATTATGGAGAAAAATTTATGAACCGCCATATCATTTCTTTCAAAACATTAGTGCATGTAGATAAACTTATTCAATCATATTCATTATAAGGTCTACTATAACGCCAAGAGTTAATGGGCTACTCTTCAGAACATGATTCTTTTGTTTCTTTTATTGCATTATCTTAATGTCATGATAACATTGACAATACCATCGTTGAAATCATTAACCTTTAACCTTTTAACTAACGCAAAAGAGGATGTCTTTTTTAAGGCGTCGGTTGTCTAATTCTGTGAACGCAGCGATAATTGTTTTAAGTTCTACCTAGTTGCATTTGACTAAATTCGCGATTTCTTTCCTTGTGTGTATGATCATAAAAATATGTTTCTTCCTTTTTAGCATTAAATATCATGGGCATTATATAATGAGAAATGTTGTGTAAGTTTATATCATACCCAAAATAAATATCATGGAGAAAAAATTTGTGAACCGTTATAGCAATTCTCTCATAACATTAGCGCATGCAGATGAATTTATTCAATCTTATTCATTATGACGTCTGCTCTAAGAGTTAATGGGCTACTCTTCAGAACATGATTCTTTTGTTTCTTTTATTGCATTATCTTAATGTCATGATAACATTGACAATGCCATCGTTGAATCATTAACCTTTAACCTTTTAAGTAATGCAAATAAGGATGTCTTTTTTATAAGGCGCCGGTTGTCAAATGGTTTAGATGTCTGTCTCTGTATGCAAGGATAATTGTTTAAGTTCTACCCAGATTACCTCATAACTACTGATGCGAGCCTGCTTTTGGTTCAAATAAGTGCAATCATAATCGATCTATCATAATATTTGTTTAAAACAAGAATGCCAAAACAGCATTAAGTGATGATATTGCTCTGAATTCATAATTCAATATAATTGCATATATAAAATAATAATACTCGTATATTTTTTTCTGTTCCGTTATAGATTTTGTTTTGTCCACTTGACCGGTATGATATGTATTGTGTATGTGTTGACATTATTTTGCGCTTATTTAATATATTTTGATACGTATAAAGACATGTCATAATTGTAATTTTAAGCAGTTAAAACAGATACTTTTGTTCTTTCATTGCATGCTGTGAAATAATGCCCCCCTGGGGTAGGGCTTGTTCCCACGCCGATAATCTGTGGTAATTTTGGTATCTGACATGTCTTTATATGTATTAATATGTGAAATAAGCGCAGTCGTACTTTTCATATCTTAGCGGCCATCTTGAAAAAATGGGCCCGGGTAGCCCTCATAAATAGGCTAGTTTTTCGTAATTGTCACCCTACCACATGGTGACATGCTTATTACCAGCCTTTTTATTTATAAATGTATTTTTCAGGTAAAAAAAAAACAAGCAACAAGAAAGAAGAAAATCGCCGATACAATATGCCCTTAATCATACATAGAATGAATCGTAGTTTGCATAAAATCTGACTTAGTCATCTACTTCAGATATTTCTTACATGTTGATCTGATTGCCACCGTAGTTGATAGTGTCAGTAATATATATTTTTGCAGTGTCTATTCTAGGAGGGGGGATGGGAGGAATTCACCCTTATTTTTTAGAATTCCCCCCTATTTTTTCAGAGGCAGTGGGGAAAATTTTACATAGAGAAAGACGGAAAAAGATCAACAAATGTAATAAATTCTCACTTTTCGAAAGAAAATCCCCTCTGTTTTTCGAATAAACACTGTTTTTGTTACAATTGTTTCTGTATTTTGAATGAGTTGAAGTATATTTGGGTAGTAAAGGAAGTCCTAGGGCCCTGGGGAATGGCTTGGTCCCACGCCGATAATCTGTGGTAGGCATTATCCGCCGGCTATAAGAACAACGCCATATTTGTTCTCGAAATCGTGAAAATTACCTACTCAGTATTCAGTGTTCTAGCGGTTACAGTAGGGTGAACGTGTCAGTTTACACGCAAAACGCACGTTACACGCTATACGAACGCACGTTACACGCTATACGAACGCACGTTATACGCACGCAAAACGAAACGAAATACGCAGACGCACGCAAAACGATATACGCTAAACGAAATACGCTAAACGATATACGCACGCTAAAACGCACGCAAAATGAAAACGTTTCTAAACCTTTATTAAAACATCGTAATCATTTTAGGTTTTTAACAACTTTAGCTACATGTAGATCGTTTATAGCGATAAATTTTGATTATCATATAGATCTAGATCTATACTGTACTGTATGGTAGCTAGAAATGTATTTTAAACGAGTTTATGTAAGAACTGAAATGCACTCAACCTAGCACCGAAATTAATTTTTGTCACAGCCTCAACAAATGATTTTTAGAAATATTTATAAGCTATCGTGCGCTAATATCGAAAGTAAAATAGTTAGGATAACGTGTTCCTTTTTATGCGCAATCAAATAAAGAACTATCCCTTGCATTCACTACGTAATCTCTACGTAATAGTCCAACATGGCCGACATTGAATTATGCATTGCAAATTTTTATAAATATACAGTGCTAACAATTAAATTCAGATGGATTTATGAGGCATATCTATATTTTAAGTGAGGCTGCATCATAAACAATCGAACTATATAATCTTGAGTAAAGGAATAAACTATTTTGACAGAAGTCACGAAAACAGATTAAAAACACAGGATTCTACCACGGATAACATTAAGGGAAATGGATAACATGAGTGCTACAGATAAGCTTTTGAGTTAATTGGGTATTTACCCCTGGACCTGACAAGCAATTGGGTAACACAGAAACAAAATTGGGTATCATCCAAAAAAAATTATTGATTTGCATAGATTTACCATAACCAGATAATGTTTAACTTGTATGCTTATTTTAGCTATAAACACAAACAAATCAACCAAACTTGAAAACACAAGTAACATACTATAAAGTTTCTGTTGCTATTTCCGTACTGAACTCCCCTACATAACTAGCAAAGGTCAAGTTTCTGTCTCATAGCTCTTGGTTTGTACTCACAAACAAGCCGACCCTTCCTCCTTTTCTTCTTTGAAAGCCATTGAGTTACTGCTGACTTAATAATGTTAACATATTCACTATCACTGCTTCTTTGCTGTTCATGTCCCAACGTCCCAACATGCCTATTCTCAGAAGAATCTCCAGTTTCTCAGTAGCTAAAGATGCCCTGAATTTGTTCTTTAACCGATTCTGCATACTAAAACTACGTTCACATTCTACACTGCTAAGCTGCATAGTTAAAGCAATAGATACAAGCTTTGCAAAGTTTGGAAGCACTGCTTTATGGATGAGAATGATTCGCCTACATAGCATATCAGTCTGTAGCAGGGCATAAGCACCACCTATCATTCCTTTCAGTCTAGGCCATTCAGCTTCCAACTGTACTGGGTCTAACAATGGATCTATTTCAGTAACTTCCTCTTCTGTCCCGTCAACTAAATTCCCGTGAACAACTCGTACTTCTTTTGAGTGGCCATAAAATGATCCCAAGCGTTCTAATGCTTCTTCAGATTCAGTACCTGTACTTGAATTTACAACAATTGGCTCTAACACCTTGCTGAGGTCACTGAAAATTGTACTGTCCTCTTTCCTAAATCTCCCTTTGATGTTCTTTCTAAGACTTTCAATGTACATGGTTCTTTGGGTTTTAAATTCTGAGTCCATGGTTGCTCTGTATGATAACTTTTCGTCTTGATGATAAGCCTCATTCTCTGATATTCTGATTGTTTGCTTCATACTGATAAGATTCTCTCCATCTTTTTCAAGCATATTGCACAGTTTTTGCTGAGTTGCATCAAGCAGTGGCTGAACTGAACTAAAGATCAGGTTTTGCTTTTGAAATTCACAACTCAGTAGTGACAGTTCATTGTGAACCTCCAACATAAATGCTGTTGTCAGAACCACTTTATAATTTGTAAAGTACTTGTACAGCCCTTTGGCTACTGCGTTTTTCTCTGCTGAATATTTTGAAAGAGCAGCTAAAATAGATCCGTAACTTTCACATACAGCTCTTACAGCATTCCGTAAGCCCAGCCATCTCACAGAGTGAGGTTCCTTGACTGAAAGTTCAGGCTCTTCGAGAACATTCTGTAGTGTACGCAGTGTTGCAGTGCGTTCACTAGAACTACTGAAAAAGTGATATAATGAATCAAACTTTTGTCTAAACTTGCTCATAAACTCGTTCTTCTTCATTGAATCAACACATGCTAGGTTGAGGCGGTGTGCTATACAGTGTACCTGAACAGAGAATGGTGAATTTCATTTGAAACCCCAACACCTGTTTGCCTCCCCATCATCACGGCACCGTCAGTTGTTATAGAGGTACAGTTTGACAAATTAAGGCCAAGTTCCTGTAATATCTCAACCATACAGTTGTCAATAGTATGAGCTTTCCCATAAGTGAGAGCAACATTGCCCAAGAATCTTGTCACTGGGATTCCACATTTTATATAACGCACACAAATGCTTAAGTGTTACAGTAATTTTATAATGTTTACAGTAATTTCAGTGCTTTTATCAAGCATAATTGAATAAAAGGGAGATGACTCAATATCTAAAATTACTGAAGTTGTAAGTACACTGGAAATTGTTGATTGGATTTCATGTAAAGTATCCCAGCTTAAATTTTGATACTTAATATCAAGGCCATTCAATCTTTGTAATTCAAGCATTCCGTTTATTTGAGAGGAGGGAAGTTCAGCTTTTGCACAGAAATACACAGTGTTGAAAAGTATTTCATCTTCTTTCGAAATGTTAATTTTCACTTGGTCACATTCATTGACAGTGTTCAAATATTTGTTCTGTTCTTCTTTTGCACAAGCACTTTTGTGTTCGGAGCTACCGTTGTGTCTTATAATGCTTGATATCTGAATGCTTAGGGCACCATCTTCCGCCCAAACACTTGTAAGTTTACACTCATTTTTCATTGATCTACACACATTGCATTGCAGTCTAGTGTTCAGATCACTGTCTTCTAAAATAACTAGCCATGGAAATCTCTTTTCCCAATCACGTTTTGTATCTAAAGTCAGCCGTTCCCCACAATGCTTAATTTTGGTTTTCCGAGACCGACAAACATCGGTCAAAATATTGTCCATTATCTCGGAAACAATACACAAAGACTGTGAACAAACATTGTCTAAAAGTTCTTTTAACAAATTATTTACAACATCCTTTGGCCCTGGCTCGGTAAGATAACCAAATATTTTATTAGACTGTACTGAATTAGATCTAATTGATTTTTTTCGGCCCCGTTTCGCCATTTTGTTGGAGAAAGTAAATAAACCTCAGTCTGGGCCACGATTTGGATATCTCTCATAAGTATATAAAGCTTTTCCGCGAAAAAAAAAAGATTTTAATATAACCAGTCTACTCAATAGTTCCCCCTAAACAAATGGAAAACGAAAGTACAGAAAGGGAAACAGGCTATTTTCGGATGTGTTTGGCAGTTTTTGCTAGGTGAATTACGGTCCGAGATATTGGAAATACGCTAGAGAATCAAAACAAATTGGGTACTGATATTTTGATTTGCGTTTTTATTACGCAAAGATTTTATTTTATTTGGGTAAATTGGTCAAAATGATTGGGTAATTACGCAGATACGCTGCTTATCTGTAGCTCTGTTTAAACATTAAGGGAAAAGCTTCCAGAATCAGGAATGATTAAATTGCTGGCACAATACGTAGATTTAAGTTGATGTCCTGTATGTTTCATTAGGACACCGCATGATTTATCTTGTCTTGTCGCCAGTAAAATCTTCTCAAAACGAAAGTGAAAGTAAAAATAAACAGTCTACTGAACAGCTGAAATCCAGTGAAATCACAAAAAAAGGTAAAATTTCTAGGGCATTACAATATATGAGTATATATAAATATTAAGAACGCAATTTTAATTTAGGTCTGAAACAGTAGTCGAGAGGAAAAAAATGAGGAAAATAAGGAAACCGGTTGTGATGTAATTTTAATTGTAAAGTTATTGGATACTGGTTGGGGACCACAAAAACCGGACAACCACTGAATCCGGACGGCTCCGAAAATGCTTAATTTAGTATTTTCTTTGTTTGGTGGTTGTCAGTCACTTTTTATCAACAATAAGTGCATGTTTCTTTTAAAATTAAGTAAATAAATGTATTTCAACCTCCGTAAATGGTAATATTTTAATTTATATTTCAAGAATGTTGACGTTGAAATTCGGGGGTAAAGAAAGCAATGCCTGACCTCATATACCAGCTATAATCATTCGCAGAGTGAATAATAGAATATCCAAAAGTTCAGCATTTGTTGCTGACATACTGTATATCATGTTACAAATCAAAAATCAAAACACCCAAGCTTTTATCTGAATTAAATCATTATCATGCACATAGCTGTCCGGACACATGGTACTGTAGTGTTGACAATTTAGTAATTTTGATACCCTCCTTGTTGAGCCTCAGATGTAAGTGTCAATACAATCAGAAATAAACAAACTAGTTTGTTAGTTAGGAGAAGAACCTAGCTGAACTGTGTCAATTTTTTGGTCTCTAGGTTAAAAATTATGAACTCTGTACTGGCAAATGTTTCGAAAAGTGTCCCCGGGTTGATGGTCTCCGACCAGTATACAAAGACAGCGCAACAGAAAATATTTTCATATCAATTAAAATTGAAATTTATTGACGTGCGCTTAATATATATTAAAAAGAGGATATTGAATGAGTGTAAGTTCAATGCTGAATTTATTGCACAAGTGAATAAAATTATATTATGCGACCTCTGGTGAGCATAATATTTACATGATTTTACTTTATTCAATGAGTGCAATAAATTCAGTAATGAACATACACAAAATTTAATATAATATTCTATTTAACACATACTAAAAAAAAAAGACCGTTTAAAGTGAAATCAGAGTCATTTTTCTATGACGCGCCTATAGTTTACGCTAACATTTAGCACGTCTTTACACTATGT
Source organism: Ruditapes philippinarum (assembly GCF_026571515.1). Taxonomy (NCBI): domain Eukaryota; kingdom Metazoa; phylum Mollusca; class Bivalvia; order Venerida; family Veneridae; genus Ruditapes; species Ruditapes philippinarum. Next base: position 17,659 of record NW_026862551.1, read on the forward strand.
TTGTATAACGCTAATGACGTCACATCAAAATATATGCACGGGCCGTACAATACCATATTTACGAGTCGCAAAATCGGCACTGGTGTGTGATAATATAATGCTTATCACACACTGGTGCCAATTTTGCCACTCCGTAAATATGGTATTGCACATCTGTGCATATAATTGACATGAGGTCATTAGCGTTATACAAACATTGTGTAAAGTCACACTTTAAATATGCAGCCTGACTGGGACTTGAGCCCGGGACCCCTTGAATACAGTGTCGAAGCTGACTACCGGCTAAGCTATCAGTCCGCTTGCATACTCCTCCCCTCAATAGTGAACAGTTCTTAGCTGTAGAAATGAAAAAAATCAGTTTTCTACAGTACAGTGTTTTTTTCCTCTACTTTTGGAATGGTGCCGGTACCAGACTGATTGGGAAAAAATGCATTATTTTGACTGAAATTGGGATTTTTTTTAAGCATTTTTCAGCTAGAAATAAGATTAGTCATCATGAATATAGATAGCTAACAGCTTCCACTGTCCAGGGAGAACTTTTTGAGTGGTGATTCATGTGAATATGTTGAATTTAAATGATTTCAGAAAAATCACTTGGCCTTGTGGTTATTTTGAACAGCCATTTTGGGAATTTAAACATTGGAAATTGGAATTTCAATGTCTATTTTCTATTGGGAACAGTACCGTTTTAGGGTAGTAGTTAGATAAAGAAAAAAAACACTGCAGTATCCTTTTTGTGATTCCATATACCATGCCAGTAATGGTCCCCTGACAGGAAGGAACACATCCTTACTGATATTGGATCTGAACACCTCAGTGTCTGCATTATAGACATTTTGCCATACCTTTTTTTTTTTTTAATGAAATTTGAAGGATTTTTTTCCATATCAATCAAACAGATGTAATTGTTACTCAATATTATAGTAATATGTTGCCTTACTAACTTAGTTTCATTTCCTAGGAGGTATAATAAGGTAAAATTACCCCCATTTTTAAAGATGTAATGTATTTGCTTGAACAAATAGGCAACATAGAAAATATACCCTATCTTTCTTCATTGTCAATATAATTCAATGGGGTTTTCTTATTTAGTCAATTAGATGTAGTTGTACTTGATAGTATAGCATTATTTGCTTTACTTGACCAGAAGGTTATAACTAGGTAAACTTACCCAAATTTTCAATGATTTAGTGTGGTAAAGTTATTAATAAGGCATTATAGAAAGTTAGCCATTATTTCTTAATTTCAATGAAATTTTTTTGGGATTTTCTTATATAAGTCAATTTGATGTAGGTATTACTTAATATAATAATACTATGTTGCTAAACTAACTTTGATTCATTTACCATGAGGTTATAATCAGGTAATATTACTCCCCATTTTTAATGAATTAGTGTGTAAGCTTGTATAGTTATACATAATAGGAAATAAGCCATAATTTTTTTAATATTCAATGTAATTTATTGAGATATTCTTACTTTAATCAATTAGATATGCTTGTTAATTAATATAATAGATTTATGTTGCACTTATAATTCTGTTTCATGTCCTAGGCTGTTATAATAAGGTAAAAAAATCCCCATTTTGTAGTGAATTTAAGTGTTCTATCTTAAGCTACAGTCTCACTTACATCCCGGCAGAGCCCCGGTAGACGTCCAGGGTGATCAGGAACGACTGGGAAAAACCGGGGTACATCCGTAACTCTGCCGGCAACGTCCTGGATGATCGGGGAACATCCGGCATTCGACCCGGATGGAATGAAATATTTAATATCACCGGGGTGGTCCGGGATGATCCGGGAAGGTAAAGCTTTGCCGGCCATCATCCTTAGCTCTGCCGGGAACGACCGTGGTGATACGGGAAAGCACCGTAGCTCTGCCGGCACAAAACCGGGGATGATCCGGGGTATGATACAGCCGGTAAGAGCTACGGTAGAGCTACGGTAGAGCCCTGGTATATGCCGGCAGAGCCCAGTTAACTACAGGCAGAGCCCTGGAGGATAAAGGTAGAGCTAGGGTTGATACCGGCAGAGCCCCGGCAAAGCCCGGATCATTTCAAAAAAATAAGGACAATTTGTGATGATTGAACTTGTTTTTATTAAAAGCCTTCCCATTTCCCTTCTATCCAGTATTGCATAAGGATTTTTCAGAAAATCATCATGAATTACTATTCTGGAACAATAGATATTAAATTAAATAAAAATTATTTATCAAAGTTATCATTTTCAGGCGTTTTCAATCCACCGGGGTTCTACCGGGGCTCTTCCTGGATCGTCCTATGCTCTGCCGGGGCTCTGCCTGGATCGACCGGGGCTCTGCCTGGGTCAACCGGGGCTCTTCCGGCGTCATCCGGGAACGACCGGGGAAGCACCGGCATGAACCGTAGCTTCACCTGGGCTCTGCCTGGATGATCCGGAGCGCATCCTGGGTGGTTAGTAGGGAACTACCGTAGTGCTGCCGTGGTAAGTGTGACCGCAACAATATTTCATCCCGGATCGTCCCGGATCATCCCGGTAACTTACCCGGATGGTCCTGGGCTCTGCCGGGAGTAAGTGAGACCGAGGCTTTAAGACAGTAAAGTATCTCAGGAAATTTGCAATAACTCTTATATTTTGTAATGAAATTTGGTGGGACTTCCTTACTTTAGTCAATTAGATACGTTTGTTAATTAATATGATAGATTAATGTTCCTCTTATAGCTTTGTTTAAATTCCAAGGCTCTTATAATTTAGGTAAAATTTTCATATTTTGTAGTGATTTAGTGCATTATCTTGGACATTTAGGCATCTTAGGAGATTTGCCATAATTCTCATATTTTGAAATGAAATTTGTTAGGACTACCTTATTTTAGTCAATTAAATATGTTTGTATATTAATATAAAAGATTTATAAAAAAAGATTTATGTTATATAAAAAATTCTGTATCATTTCCTAAGAGGTTAAGTTTAAGGTAAAATTACCCGGTGTATCAACATTTTATGTGGCACTGCTTTCTTTAATAGTTGGGGTCCACATGGAATTTACTATAACATTTATATTTTTCATGGACAATAATATTGAAATCTTCTTTTTTAAGTCATCTAATTAAAGCTTTTAATTAATAAAGTTTATTTGGATTGAGTTATCAATTACATTACTTTTCATAGGGATCTTGTATTAAGCTCTTTTTAATGAACTGACCTACCTATGAAGCATAAAATTGATATTGTAGGAAAATTAAAATTACAATCAATTGAAAATTGTACATGTCCCAAAAGATATAAGTATGCAAAATGGGTTTTTGTAAATTTAAATAAATACATAGGTGATATTAGGTATATTATAGTTAAAATTTTATCAGTTTTGAGGTTATAACTTACTTGAGGGAAGTTAAACAAGTGACTTGGGACTACAGCATACCTAGCTGAGAAAAATCTTCAAAGAATTATATGGTTATATATAGATAGGTTATATACTTTTAAGTTAGCAAAGGGCGACACAGGCTCATCTCGGGTATCTTAAAGGGGTATTATGTTAAGTAATGATTACGGATTGATAAATCTTTAAAAGGATTTTAGATAATATACAGAATAAAAATCAAAAAAAAGCTTTATATGTTTATCAAAGTGGGTTATAATATGGACCTCATAAAAGATTAAGATATATTTGAGCCGGGTCACGATAAAACCAACATTATAGGTTTGCGACCAGCATTGATCCAGACCAGCCTGCGCATCTGTTCGCTAACAGTGTCTCTACTTGATATACAGTTTGTAAGTGAACAGCATGGATCCTGATCAGACTGCACGGATATTGCAGGCTGGTCTGGATCCATGCTGGTCGCCATATCCACTATGTTGGTTTTGTCGTGACGCGGCTCATTTAACTTTTAACATGTAAACACTGAACTGGATCAGGAAACAAGGATTGACAATTTTATTAAGATTGCTAAAATAATAATTGTAACTGTTTTTTATTGTACATAATAGGAATAATTGCTATATCATTGTATTCTCTTTGTTTGATTGGACTGGTTGAAATTCATAGAAATCCCTAATCAAGGTATCATTATTTAACAAAACAATATTTATTAAATATCACAAGTAATAACAATACATCAATATGACTGTCAGACAGATCTTGAAACAAAATTAAATCAAAAATAGTAGTCTATGCTTTGATAATGAGCTGACAGATAGGGGAATTTTGTAAAGGGTGGCTTAGCCTGTCTGTTGTGATTACATGTCTAAAAAGTACATCATGGTATATTTTAGCCACCATAGAATTTATCTAGAAAAAATATAGCAATTTTTATTTGTACAAAAATATAGAAATAGTACAATGTATGATTAGTAAAATGTTCACTATACATGTACAAATAATGAAAACTATTAACAAATGTCGGTACAGCCGCGGTACGGTATTTAGAGGGTCACGGGTTCGAGTCCATGTCAGGATTCACTTTTTTTCTCAGCCTGTGACTGATATAACATTTGTATAGCCCAGTAGAAATTAAATCACAATGCTAATTAAGTAACCCTGGGAAATCGAAAGAAATATTTGCATACACAGTAGTGTTTTTTATAACGATTCAGTATTTTAACAAGTAAAACGTGTAAGCGGCCGAATAGCTCGAAGGAACTTAAGAGCCGCGGAATGGTATTCCGAGTGTCAGGGGTTCGAGTCTCTGCCAGGCTGTTACATATCAATATAAATCTGTCAAGAAAAATAGGGAGGAACTGTCTAAAATAATTATCACCCTAAATAGGATTCGGATTGGGTTCAGAAGTCTTTGATGAAAAGTCAGAAGATGAACTTGTAAAGGGGGTGGGGTGCGAGTCTGATTACCATCATTTGATGTCTGACGAATCTCATATCTAATATATATTGGTACGCATATAAACACGTGTTTGCTGAATTTAATATCAAAAATGTTGCAATTAATTAGTAACTAAATCTTATATGCGTATGTAAACTAGGATTAAACTAATTAATCTTCGGCGTAAAGCATGTAGAAATCTGACCAGTATTCACCGCGAGGTCACAAACTTTAAAACTTTAATGTAATCATCACAATAATACTTCTTTATATAATATTTCTATTCTTTGACAGGGACACAGAACATCTCTTACATGTTTAAGAAACAAGAAATTTACATAATATATCTATCTAAGATATTCTTTTACTTCTGAATAGTAACAGACGCAAAACACGGTACTTAGACGAACGCAGACGCACGCTAAATAAGAAACGCACGCTTTCAGACGCACGATAAACGAAAAACGATACACGGAAAACAAAAAACGTTAAACGCTTGAAAACGATACACGCTTGAGAAAGCGTTTCAGCAAACGCACGTTGCACGCTATACGCACGCACGTTACACGAAAAACGGACGCACGAAAAACGCTATTTTTGACAACCGAAACGTTCACCCTACTGTAAAATTAGAAATCGCATGTTTCCAAAAAAATTGATTGGCTGTTTGACAGTTCACGACAAGGTGACAACCTATTGGTCGTTGTCATATCCTAATGCGTTTATTAGGAGCTAATTTAAATCAGAATGGTTTGGCATTTTACATGTAAAATGAAAAAAATAATTGAAACCTTATAAAGCATCCAAAAATAAGGAGGGATCAGTTTTAGTCTGTTAATTCATGGAGGGTAACGATGTCGGTAAATATGCAAAAAAAAAAACTCCTACATTTAAACAACACCAAAATACAACGCACTATAAATTTTATAGTCTTAAGGGCTATATTTTGATATTTTGTTAATATCAATTACTTGAGAAAAATCAACACAATCTTTACATTCTTTTATTTGTATCTTTTTTAAGCAAAATTTCCATTTTGGTGTACTTCACCAAGTCAATCATTTTATTTAATATTTATAGAATTCAAATCGATAATTTTTATGTCAACGTGCATTTGCATCATAAGAATCACTATTTTGTTTCTATACAATATATTGACGTATAAAAGTGAGGAAAGTTGTTCATTTGTCAATTTTATTTCTACATAAATAGTTACAAATATAATCGTTGTCGGATCTGCTTAAAGTTTCATCATCTGAGATTCAAAATAACTAAAACATGTATTCTACTGTAATTATTACAATTTAGTTGATTGTCCGCCAAATTGTTATGGACAACGATGCCTCTTGGGAGCGCCGTCTATCATTAGTTTGATGAAATGTTAGTGGCTGTAGAATGACCTTTAGTACTAACAGGTACTGATTAGCTGTATTGTTCTTGTTGTGATAATTTGATTTGTCCGTTTCAACTGACAAGAATAAATTGTTTATACGTAATCTGTAAATGCATTTCATTATTTTGAAATACTCGAAATGGCTTGTTATTTCTTTTTGGAAACAGAAAAACACGTCTTAATGCCAAATTAGAAAATTAAGTTTAAGTGAGATTGTTTATAGACAGTGGCTCTTCTTGATAGGTGCAATATCATAGAAGAATTCAACATTTAGACAGTGTGAAAATTGTAAACGTTTTAATTTTTTATAACTTAGAAACATCCGCATATGTGTGCACATAGCCCCGTAATACAATGACATTTAATCACGATACAAATTTCAGTAGTCACGTTATCAAACAGTAATTACCGTAGTATAAAATATACTATGTGAACAAAAATACGTACTGTACTAATCTTCCTTTGAGTTAGAGCTCCACTTAATAATGATGTTGGCCTTTTACATTTTTACATAAATGTAGAAGCAATTGTAACATTACAGCTTAATACTTTCTCAGTTCACAACAGTCAATGTCGTTGACAGACTACACTTATTGTATGTTAAAGGTCGTTATATTTGGAATCTTTCTTTGTTATTATAAGTTAAATAGATTCGAGTGAGTTTTTTTTTGACATGATAGGTCTAGATATAAATTTCGAGATTAATATTCTTTTTGACGTAGATAAAGATCAACAACTTGTTTGCAAAATTTCAGATCATTCGCTCTCTCCTTTTTTTCTGTAATAATTACCTAAATTTTGAAAAATGACCCGAAACTGAAATTCGTTTCAAACCAGGTTCAAATAGCTTACATGATTTTCAATTTATTTCTGGGTATATTTCTAAATTACATTTTGCGTATTTTCGTTTTCAGTGTTCTAGCTGATACATGTAATAAAAGCAAGTTTGTTGTTTTTAGGCTTTTAGACCTCAGTGGAGGTACTTTAAGTAATAGAAAGAGCACCGAAACACGAGGTTATCTGAATTGTACGAGGGGGTGTAGCCCCCGAGTATTAATCATATTATCGAGTGTTTTGGTGTTCTTTCTCTTTTGTATCATAGTCAAACATAAAAACACGTTCCCTTTTGTCACAATATGAAACCCCGGCAAAAATGAACCAATGAACGAACATCTGAATATGATATTTCTGTCGCTTTCACTTTCTCTGCCGTCACAATATGTAAACCCCAGCAAAAATGAGCCAATCAATGGGCATGCTCTGGAGTGCGGGTAATTAATACCCGCACTCCAGTTAACGCACTGTGCATGTATATGTATACGATTTAACCCTGACACATTTTCAACAGAAAGGTCTCCAAACTATGATACAAGAATTACTTGTTAAAACTATTATCACACTTTTCTCCAAATACCATAATGGCGGTCTCTCATTAAAATTCAATCGTGCTTTAAAACAATATGTTTATCAATAAGGGATATCTTTAATATGGATTTATTTAATACAGAGGTAGGGAAAAAAACTGTGCTAACAGTGGAAAAGATTTTGGCCTTAGTGTTGTTGTTACCTTACTCCACTTATTGTGGCTATAACAGCTTTCAAAATTATTTTGGTTTTTCATTGCCTATTTACAGTATGTGTGACATCTCCAGAGTTACACATGCCCTGTACTTCATTTAGGCTGTTGTATGATGTTGACCCGTTCAGGATCGCCAGTCCCCCAAAAAGAAAACAGTTTATACTGAATACTGATACAACCAGAGCTAGGGAACATACAATTACCTTGTCCCAAGCAAACTATATTCATTTTTGATTTCATTGCTCATGAACGACCCACATTTCCTGAATTGTTTGATGGCACATTACAAGTCAAAACAAGTTTCTGCTTCTTCTAACAATTATTTAATTTCGAGTTCGTGTTGCTTGACATTATTTAGCAGGTTTTTATGCCCCATTTTGCACGTTCGGCAGAAAGTTAACAGGCGTGCCATCTCTTATCTTTATTGGATGAACAATAACTACAGCCTAAATCTCTCAAGAGACAATTATTGGAGACTGTTTAGTGACATTGAAAAATCTTGCACCACTGGAAAACGATTCTGACGCAACATATTTGCATCAGTTGTTCTCAATATGATCCCTTGACTATTGACTTGATTGTATGGATAATTGGCGTATTTTTTTAGAATATCAGCATGGTGAACGAAGACATGATCCATTGCCGTCATGATAAATGGATATATTTAAAAAATTAATTATTAAACAAAGTTATTGACCGTTGCATAGGAGGATTAAATGATTTACATTATACTTAGTGATATATTATTTAGATTAGTTAACGTATGTCTATATCAAAAATGTTTTTATCAATTTATGACAGAAATATAACGCCAAACTGATATGAAAAGGTTACTGACCTGTTAGTAGGGATTTTGGTACTTTTTGGAATCCTTGCAACGAGGTGAGTTGCGCTTGTAATTAGTATATTTAGTGAAATAGAAAGTTTATTTTTTATGTAAAAAGGTAAATCGTTTAAGATGTAGCATGCTTGTTAAATCCAAATATATTTATCAAATAAAAAACACGATTAATTTTCATTGAAGAAAATATGTTTTTGTCACGAGTATATTTACATAGATAAAGCATAGTACACATGATGATATCTTTTAAAAATATTTTACACATTAGGTCAAAGGAATAAAGGTGTTTATTTAGAGATTTTGTTTACGTTTCTTTTCTTACATGTTTATCATTCACACGATGGTGTGTTTTTCTACAGATTTAGTATATTTTAACACTTGAATTTGTTGACTTTTAAGAGGACAATGACATTTTCCATATTTACATGAAAACGATATTGATCATTGACATAGAAACATTTTTTTATTTATTTTATCTTTATATATATATGTTAATATATTATACAGGATTATGTTTGCAATGTTGGAAGTGTATTTCGGATGACTGTGATACGGATCCTAAACTTAATATACATGCAGTAAAAGTAGAATGTAATTTTGGAGAACAATGTATGGTAATGACATAGCTTTAGTTAACTACTCGTACATCAATATATCAGCAACTGAAGCCGATGTTAATTGTTGTTATTACTTTACTCCCTTGATAGTCAGTTAATGTTGTTAATTGTTCTTACATTTTTCAACCAAATTTCTGTCAGATAAAATGAATAGAAATTTATAACAATCATTAATTATTGTTGTATATTTCGTTTTATTGTTTAAGATAATCTTACTACAGATCGAGTGACAACCAGTTATATGTTTGAAACTTTATCTTTATTTATTTGATAAATGTGGTGATAATTGTACATAGTGATAATTTTATTTTCAGAAGGTTCGTTACAAGATGTTTGACAATGTTACACATTATGATACTGTTATACGAACTTGTACGCAAAATAAATGTATAACTTCATCACGTGACGAGTTTCTAAAATGTCTATCAACACCAAGACTATACATGATTGATGGATGCTCTTTACGTTCATGTTGTAGAGACAGAGACTTGTGTAACTCAGGATGGAGACCATCTTTGATGCCATTAATATGTGTGACTTTATTTGTACTTCATACATTACTGTTGACATAATTTGAAACAGTTTAAGAGGATTAATTTGTTCTTACGCTGATCCATAATTCATTATCATTACTTTATCTTTACTTACATACCTTTTTCTGCTTTAAACATCAATTCAAAAATTTTATTGGTATAGACTTTAAATTGATATAGTATGTATGTTTTCTTATCATTATGACGACATTATGATATATATAATAAGATAGAAAAAAATAAAATAAAAAAACAACAACATTTTTGTGTGCTTTCATATGGAATTCTCCTTATTTTGAAATATTCGTCATGTCAACTAATTTATATTTTATGTCAGTTTAGAACTCAAAATTAAGCAACACCTACAAATATGTTTATACGCTGGTTTAATATTTACTGTTATATTATATGTAACATTTATTGTTTAATGTTCCTGCCTTTCGCAGATAATGACATATATTTTGTAACTTAAAGATCCTGTACGTTGTAATTAACGTTGTTACCACACTTAGGTAAAAATTTATATATGTATTTAATTATGCTTCTAAAACAATTTCAAACATCAAAGAATATGTAAAATATGTACTGCAAATATTTGTCACCATTATATGTAACTGAAAACATTTGACCAAGAAATTTATAGAAAATTCATTTCTAATTACCTCCCTTTAGTAACATGAAATGTAAATTCGGTAATATCTTTACAAATAATGCTTTTTGGATAAATCTTCATTTGAGCATTATATGCATGATATAAAACAATAAAATATGTGTTACAGGATCTTTAAAGAAATGGTTTGCCCTAAGCACGTTAACAATTAGCATAGATGAAGATAATATCAAATACGAAAGACTATTTCTAGAATATATTGACACATTCTTTACGTGTTTGTTAATGAGGAGACAGAGACTAATTGATGAGATCGATAAATTTACCGTAACTGATATCTACAAAGGTCATACCATAATAAAAAAATACAACAAATATGTTATAGACTGCTCTCCCGCGTTATGCCACTGCGTCAGTTTGCACTTGTTTTAGAAACATATTAACTGTTAGCAGAAATTATAATTGGCCTAAATGGAATCGTAAATGACGAAGGTGAAGCGGATTGGTGAAAGATACAAAAGAGTAATCATTCATGTATCACAGCGTATCTTTATGATATCTAGGTTAATCTCATATTTTGTTACTGATCAATTATTGCAACTAGTATGGGTTATACGTTAAAAAGTAACACTTTATCATTGAAAGGTTAATGATAATTTTAGTGGTTTTCAAATCTTGGGTCTTTTTCTTGTACCTGACCAGAACTTGTGTTATATGAAGTACCAACGTCTAATTATAGTTAAAACCCACACTCTTGATTGCCGGAAATCATAAATCCTCTATTATGTTGCATTTGACTTAATGAATTCAATTTCTTTTCTTGTGTGTATGATCATAAAATATGTTTCTTCCTTTTTAACATTAAATATCATGGGCATTGTTTATTGAGAAATGTTTGTGTATGGTTTATATCATATCCAAAATAGATATCATGGAGAAAAAATTGTTAACCGTCATAGCATTTCTTTAAAAACATTAGCGCATGCAGATGAATTTATTCAATCATATTCATTATTACGTCTGCTCTAACGCCAATAGCTCATGGACATGATTATATTATTAGTTTAATTGCATTATCTTAATGTCATGATAACATTTACAATGCCATCATTAAATCATTAACCTTTAACCTTTTAACGAATGCAAATCGGAGAATGTCCTTTCTTTAGGCGCCGGTGGCCTAATGGTTTAGATGTCTGTTTCTGAAGTTTTAAGTTCTACCCAGTTAAACTCATAACTACAGATTAATGTCAGAAAAGCTAGCCTGCTTTTGGTTCAGTTAAGTCCAACCTTTCACCATAATCGAGTTAAAATAATTTGTTTTAACTAAGAATGCCAAAAACAGCATTAAGTGATGATATTGTTCAAATCTGAATGCATAATTCAAAATTATTTCATATATAAAATAATAATACTCGTATTTTTCTTGTTCCCATAAAGTTTTAGTTTTGTCCACTTGACATGTATGATATGTAATTTGTTTGTGCTGTCATTATTTTGCGCTTATTTAAAATGTTTTAATACATCTTAAAACAGAACAACATTAAGTTTGCAAAATCCATTATTGTAGATGCATGTAATTTTGTAATTGCCAACGGTGCGTGAGCAAGTATTCAAATTACTTGAAACGAGAGTGTTATTGAATGACCTTAGCATTTAAAATGTAACATTAAAAGCGGCTGTGTATGTATGTAACAGCATGGGATATTTCTGCACCCCAGTTTATGACTTTGCCAATCTGTGAAAGGTCATTATAAAGTGGAGCAACTGTTATACTTGCATTTTGCATGTGTTTCTACCTTATAGAACTACAATTTAGTATGCGGATTTCAAAGATTAAAAGCTATCAGGTTCACATAAATCATGCTATTTAGGCAAATCCTCGAGGTTTCTGGGAAGTGAATACATCTTACTGTCTCAACTTTATGTAGAAATGTATAAAATCGTTCTTTAAATGTTTTTGTTAAATTTATTGTTTTGAGCAAAATTAAATTGTAAATTAAATAAGAAAAATGAACAACGTTTATTTTTATTGAAAAATATCGTGTAATGAATTAAACTTTCAGAAGAATGATAGTGTAGTTATTCATTAATTACCGTTGTTATATCAATTCTCCTGCCAAGAAAATCTTTAAATGTCATAAATTATGGTGATTTAAGCACTGGACGGTTATATGTGTATGAAGGAATACCAATTGAAAGGCCTATCAAATGTTTATCAACACAAAGACGGTATATGATTGGTGTATGCTCTTTACAGAATATAGCTATGACGTCATTTTTCATTGTGGTTATCAATTTAGGTGAATGTTTTACAGACTATTTGGAAAACTGTAAGTGACGTGCTTTTGATATCTGTACTTAATCCTCCAGTATATTGTAATAAATAAATCATAGAGAAAAAAAGAAACAATTTTAAACAGTCGAAGGATTAAACAAGAATGGGTTCTTGCGTTAAAAAATAATCGTAACATAATAATGCTTGAGTGACCTTTTAAATTACATTGATGACAAATTGAATAGGTGTTTAGAAATTATATTTTTGGTCAGTTTTAATTCCATAGCTTTTGTTATTTTGTAAATATTATCAAGAAGTTAGATGACATTTTTGAGACATATGATAGCATCTGTCAGTATATCAAGGTTTTTATAAGTCATTGTTTAACTGTGTGTAAAATTAAATTCTAAATATTACCATTTTATGTTAAAGCCGCACGCCTCCAGATAGATACTCATTTTCATGAAAATTTGAAAATGTATTTAAAGTATAATATTGTGGAGTTACCAAATGAATGCAGTTTAACATTATCAATGGCACTTTCATCCCATGTAAATTAACATGAAGAGATCAAAATATGCAGAAATAGTAATAGTTGGTAACGCAGTAGAAATATAGTTTAAAATACTGAAAAATCGGTTATAAATGGCACATAACATGTAAATTATTACCAGAATTTTGAATCTTTATGCTTTTACTAAAGTCTTAGTACATTTTTCTCAGGTTTGATTTCATCGAGATATTTTTGCTCATCTGGAGGCGTGCAGCTTTAAATGTTGAATACTGCTTTAACCAGTGCTAGCGGACGTGGACGGTAACTTGCACTTTCCACTGCCGTTCATGAACAGGCTCACTCAAAGCAAGCGTGCAAAATTTTCATTTTTTGTGCGTTCTTAAGTTATTATTGTTTCTCTTTACTTTATTAAAAGTCTATATAATTTATTGATGTATATGTATAATTGTTTAATTCATGTATTATGATTATGATAACGATATCAGCTGAAAGGTACATTTTAACCACTAAAGTCTGTCCCATTAAAAATGGAAATGAACTTTTTCCTGGTATGAATTAACAAAACGAGGTTTAATGAAAATCAAACTATTTTTGTAAACTAGAAAAAAGTCGCCCTCGAGATTTTTCAGGATATTTCTCTAAAGTGTCTGAAAGCAAATTTTGATTTCTCTATGGTTAATCTCTGTTGTTTGTTTTCCGTAGCCATTGTCGAAGTACTCTTCTCAAGATGAATGTGAGAAAGCACGTGTAATGTTTCTAAAATATACATGAGGTTCTCGGGGTCGTTTCGTGTTTATTTTATAAAGCTTGATCTACAAGATGTAACGCAATGCATGAAGGAAAACTTTAAAAAATAAAAAAAAATAACCAACAAGAACATAGTCACATGGAGTACATCTAGAAATTGCACTTACTTTTAAGCTTAATAGTGTCCCTATAAAGTTTCGAAATAGATCTTTATAAACGTCAAGACAAATTCGCATTCTGAATATTCCTTCATTGCCAGTTACTCAGAGTTTCTATCCAGTCCCGAAGAACCTTTTTTTTTACTTCAAAACTCCTGAATGACATGACTCCTCAGGGCTTTTTCCACAGGTTGGGGAAGCAGCCCAGTCCTTTTGGGGAAAAAATACACGGTATATTTGCAGAAGGGGAAGATAAACTTGATGTAAATTCAATTTCTGGGGAAAAATGCATGATTTTAAAGAAATTTTCTTCAAGGAAGCAGCCATATGCCGGCCCCTATTATAGAAGGTAAAAAGTCCCTAATATGATGATCCAGATTTTTTAAACTGTTAATCCGTCTCATTATTAAAACATTGTTCATTTTGTGGAGTTATCTGGGTTAGCAAATGAAACACATCATAATTCAGTATGTTCCAAATCCATAATTCAAAAACGGCTCATCAATTTTAGTTGTCAACATTACAATGTTTATATAACTCTGATGAACAACAATTTACGAAATATATGACGCAACAAAACTGCCTCGCGCATTTTATGGATGATTCAAGATGCGGCATTGACAGAGGGCGGTTGGGCATATGTAACTTCAGATTTTGCAACTTAATTGTTAAAATTACACCTTCAATTCATATATAAATTATAAAACTTTTGATAACTTTTAAATAATTTTAAACTAAATGACATGAATCTATAACAGTACAATACTTCTTTCATTAATTACATATAACCTTCGTTATGATTTTCCTATATTATAGCTCGTTATTCAAGAAGTTCTGTAAATTACAAAATAAACAATACGCGGTATTTTTTCTCCCACCAAAATATGCTATTGTTTTTTCGCTGAATGTTTTCAAATTTTAGAAAGACTAAAATTATTGAAGACGTCACTCGGTGTTTCTCTTTGACCCGATCTCCCATTCATATTAACATAATATTTAACAATTTGAGTCTACAAAAAATAACACACTTGACTTATTTTCGTTTATTGAACGCTCCAATGCAAACTTATTCTTAATAATATCAAATCACTGCCGGTATATTTCTAAATTCTAAACTTTTTGTTGACTTATGAGACGGAAAGTTAAATCTGCATTTACGAGCTTATAAGTGTATAGGCCTACATTTGAATGCTCAAACAAGAAAGCATGATATTATATTCTTATAATTAACATTTTCCTCGAACGCGAGTCTGTGTTCTCTCATTAGCGAGGGAGTTACTTAAAGTAGACACTGTGGTTACAAGCAAACCAATACTGAACGTATAGTGAATCATTTCCCCCTTCTATATAATTCTTGTCAGATTTACATGATGATATAGTATTTGTTGGCGATTTCTTGTGAAAGTTGAAACCTAGCGTACTAATATCGCACCCGATATAGGAAGGGTAACATATTTTTGTATCCCATCAATTTGATTATTTTTGATTATACTAATGGACAGACTTCAGACAACTACAGAATTATGTAAAGTAATCATTAATTAGCGAAGAACCATTTTTATAGTATTCCAGCTAGTGTTCCCGTTCTCTGCGACGCGTTGCGGTATTCAAGATACGCCCTTGATTGAAAAGCTATCTAATCAAATTACTTCATTGCTCTTCATTGCTCTTTTTCTCTTAAAAATAATATAAAATACGACAGCATATCATGGTAATTATATAAATATTTTAGTGTTAGAATGTATTAAGTGGTTTCTGATATTTTCACTTCAAATGAAATTGATTATTTAAATAATGGTTTGCTAGTAAAATTGCCTTTTTGAAACCAACTTTGTTCTCGTTTTTCTTTTTAATGTTAACATTTAGCTATTTATCAGTAAGTTATAAAAAGAATAAAAAAAATATAATTACTGAGTACATTTCACGATAATTGAGAGACGAACCCTAAATGACGTCTGTATGTACGCCGCCATTTTGAAATGGACGTCACGTCAGGTAGAATTTTGACCATTTTACTGACTTTATGAAAAATTAAAAAAAAAACATGCCTAGAGATATTGACGTCAGGGTTAACATGACATTAATTTAAATAATTTTACTATTATATTAAATAAAAAATGGAATATTCAAATTTGATGGGACAGACTATAGCAATAAGGACATTTTGTCTTCTTTAAAGGACTGGCAAGTGCTTCAAACTTTTTTAAGTATGGATTTGCATGTTTGAGGTGTCTCACTTCAAGAATTTGGCACTGTATATGTAGTAATTTGTCAAAAAATGTTGCAAAATGTTATATTTTGACTTCTATATAAAATAATAAATAATTATTAGGTTTATTCACTTCAAATTGTAAAAGGTGGTTCAATATAGTTGTTGGGGCTTTAATGGCATTGCAACATCAATCATTATAATTCACTTACATGTTTATCCAGATAATAATTCTTACCGATCTTAATGTTAGATGTCGTGTGCATAACATCCGACAAATGATTATGATTTAATTGTATTACATCAGATAGTAACAGTATCTACATACACATAAATCATTAACGAGGCACTCAAAACCAAGATCCATATGCACATACAATAGACTACACCATTGATGGAAGTGTGTTAATTCTTGCAGATATTTTTTTTTTGCACAAATTTCAATATTATAAACATATCGTGCATTCGGAGAATTAATCACTATGGATGCTATTCGAATTTCCATTTGCAGTGACAAAAAATGTGAAATATCATATTTTCGTGAAGAAATAACAAATGTTATGTTGTTGTTTGTTGCATGAATATTACATCAGGTCATATTTTCAAATATAATTTGTTTATAAACTTATTTTCCAAAATAAAATCTGATAAGAATTTAGTAATCAAGTAAGGTCATTATCGACAAGAAGTTATATGGATAAAATAGTAAATATATGGAACAGTCTTGAATGTAGTGAGCGGCACAATTGACAAACATGTCTATTAAATAATATTACTTCAAAACGAAAATATTGTCAGTTTTCTATTTACAAAATGTTGATATATATAAGCATAAATAGGTCGTTTGACTAATTCATATAATTGCAACATTTTTAAATGAGTAAACTTAATTTACTAAACAACAAATTTAAACATTAATTAAAGAAAAGGGAAACGCTTAACGTGTTTATCAGTATGCATTTTAAAACTATGTCCAGTTCTTTCAGAAAATAGCAACAATTTATCAAAATAATCACCATCATCTACTGATACATTTTTTAAAGTTCTTGTCTGTACATATAAATAGAGAAGGTACATCTAACATAATCGGATACAACGTGAACGATGTCTGGAGGGACTCGTGAAACAAACATTTAGATTTGTGTCTCATATATAGCTTATTGGTAAATGAATACCTCATTTAATATCTAATTTTCATATATCCAGTCAACGTTTTATTCCTTTTAAAGCCGGTTAAATCGTGATACAATACTTATACTATTGGGGGTATTAGTGCTAGAAAAAAACTAGATTTGTCTGTAAACAGAATTATCTTCTTTGATAGCCGGTATTTATAAACATGATTTTGATGACGATTCGCAATGTAACACAACAAAACGATTTCATACCAAATAATCATGCAGTATTGTTCATTATGGTAAATGATTACATATGACCTAATTATGTTATAATTACACTCGGATTCGTTTAATTCTCTACTAATTTGATCAACCGTCATTATTTTGTACACGTACTTATTTATATTGACGATTCAATCTCACACAACAACAAAAAATAAAAATTGAGGTCATTTACGTACGTACAATCGGACTGACTCTATACTGTTTTGCGACATTGAAAATCGTTAAACTGTCAATAGATGGTTCTAATTTTTAAGGATGACAAATCATTGCATAAGTTCAGGAGAATTAAGATCAAACAGAATGATTTAATAAAGCTCTCCACAAGAAAGATGTTAATTTACTACCTATCTTATAGTAAAACAGATGCTTTTTTTTTATTTCACTAGCACTGAAATAAAATCGGACGCGTTTTTGTTTTCAAATTTTTATTATTCTTTGAAAATACTGTTTTGCAGTGTCCGGAATAAGCAGTAGTCCGATAGCATTACCGAATTCCTCCTGGTCTCACCCCGGTACGGAATTAGACCCAGTCCGTTGTAGGCTAGAAAATAGTTCTTTGAAATTTTGAAGTGCCCTATTTCAAGTCATTTTTGATGTTACTGGTTACATTTTAAGTGTTTTTATTGTAACAGTGTACATTTAGTGTCATTTCTGATGTGTTTAAAGGTTGTTTTTTGTGTCTCATTTCTTGATGGAAGGATTCGAGAAGTACTACACGCCTTGAAACTTTGATAATTTGACAGTGACTTAACAAATTAAGAAATATTGTGAAATCTAGATGGCTAACATAGGACATTTCGGGCTTCGACTAACTTGTCGAGTGTTGGTGTTTAAAGTTATGAAATACAGAATTCTGTTGAGTTTAATAGAAGTCCAGAATGAAGCTTTAAATGTGACAGATTTACTATAGAATACAGGACGAAAATTGACTGGGCCGTGTCCTAAATAAAATATGGTAAAATTGGATTCCATGAAAACTACTGATAATAATTACATGAAAATTAGCATGCTAGTAGACTTGGTACATTAAAATCAGCACCAAAGAGGATTATTGTCAGGTATGTGAATTTTTGATTTTATTTAAAAAAATAATTTTGACATATTGAAATATGCCCAAAATGTTTTGGAGTTGTCTCCCCTTGATAAATAGTCGTCTGCAATTGTTTAGATCATCAGAAAAAATGAAGAAACAATATTGGGCTTTATCTATAAAATACAAATTTGTTGAAATTAAGCTATTATTTTATTTCTAAATATTTAAATTAAATTTAAATTTTATTTCGGAATTGACCTGTTTTATTACTTTTAGTTGCTTATTCCCAAAGGCTAAGTTTGATAATATATAGCCTTATAGGTATGGATGAGATAATAGAAGTGTGTCGAAAGAAATTGAGCAGCAAAAGTGTCATACATGGAAATGGAGAATGTGTTTTTTGGACAGGATGTGTGAATAAGCAAGGCTATGGACAGTTTTGCTATAGAGATCCAAGAGACGTAGAGAGCCGTAGACATAGGAACCGAACAAGTCATCGTATTGATACTATGGCTCATTTCAGGGTTTTTGATATTCCAGCAAGTCAACAAGCATCTCATTTATGCAACAATAAATTATGTATCAATATTCATAATCTCGTACTTGAGGCGTGCAGTATAAATAATTTAAGAAAAAAATGTTTTTCTCATTGTAGGTCCTATGGTAATTTTGATACAGATGGAAATCTAGTTTCACATTGCCTAGTGCATTTATCATCATAGTGTTATTACAGGGGACTTGTGCATGTGAAAGAGTTTTTATATATTTTTGATAACAAGTTTACTTTCTTAATTCCAGTAGATGAATCGTGGAGTGCCGAAGAAACTTGCATGTTCATAGCCGCCCCGTTACATCCAGGGCACTTAGTAAATGTCTCCATTTTGCTTGTAATGAATTTGCAGGATGTACGCTGGAATTGTAGCCTAGAGCCAAGTCCAAGGTTTTGCTCCGATAGAAATTTGATGTAAAACTGGTCACATTTCTGGGTACTGTGATCTTGAAAAAATTGGTTCATCATTGCAATTTGTTTCTTTAAATTAATCACTCTATTTCCTGGAAGTGTTTCAGAGTTATTGTTTTTTGCAGACATGTATATGACCGAAGTACTGGTTTCCTGTAACAATGAACCTGATTTTTGGCTTTGATCTACACAAGAAATATTAACAGTTGGTAAAAAAGCATTCCTATCAGGAGCACTCTTAGTCTCAGAAGGTAAAAATGTGTGTCCCTTCTTGAAACTTCCAATATTAGCGCGTCTCTTCCCATATTGCTCATCAATATTTTTCAAGAATGATGGTCAGTTTGATAAGAAAGTTATCTAATGCTTTCTGTTTGAAAAATTTCCAATTGATTTGAAGTGGAGAACTGTATTTTATTCTTCTACATACTATAACAACAAAGTTTCTAATTTAAAGTGGGGCCCCTTTTTGATATTTTAAACAAACCCGTTTAAGTCTTAGATGGTTTTAAAAAATTTTCTTTATTTTCCTAAAAATTTATGTAAATATTAATTAAAAAAAGTTTATAAAAATCTTTTTAAAAAAATTTATACTAATTGCCCTTTAAAGCCCTTTTAAATTTTAAAAATTTTTTGCCAAAAAATTTTATGTTTTTTTAAAAGTTTGAAATGGGTAAATTTTTTTACCATTTGATAGAAAATTATGGTGTAACTATTGTATAAATTTTATAAATAAAAAACATAAACCAATCACATAAAAATTTGTTTTATAAAAATTTCATTGCCATTTCAAAAATATGACATTTTTTTATAAAAAATCACTTTTTTTTCATTTATTCTAAAATTTGGGCCCAGCCCGAAATTCTACAAAATGGTTTCCCCAAAAATTAGAAAAACGGTCCTGTATTTCTATTTCATGTTAGAGACCTTCGTTTTTTGTATGATATTACTTGCATATCATTAAATTACTAGAAAACGGACGGACACAAATATCCGTTACGGAATTAGACCCAGCCCGTTGTAGACTAGAAAATAGTTCTTTGAAATTTTGAAGTGTCCTATTTCAAGTCATTTTTGATGTGACTGGTTACATTTTAAGTGTATTTATTATTAACAGTGTACATTTAGTGTCATTTCTGGTGACTTTAAAGGTTGTTTTTTTTGTGTATTCTCCAGGATCTCATTTCTTGGTGGAAGGATTCAAGAAGTACTACACGCCAGCATACAATACATTTGAAACTTTGATAATTTGACAGGGACTGAACAAATTAAGAAATATTGTGAAATCTAGATGGCTAACATGACATTTCGGGCTTCGACTAACTTGTCTAGCGTTGATGTTTAAAGTTATGAAATACAGAGTTATGCTGAGTTTAATAGAAGTCCAGAATGAAGCTTTAATTGTGACATATTTACTATAGAATACAGAAGGACACAAATTGACTGGGCCGTGTCCCCTCGGGCTATCGTATTTTCAGAGGCAATATTAACAACTATTTTGAATATATAAATCATGCGTCGTCTCCGCCTGACCCAAGTAGGTGTTCTTTCTTAATTGTCTCGTTAAAACAGTGACCTTATTGATCGATCACATTTATAATTGGAGATAACTGAGCGAAATGTGGATATTGTTCCTTCAATAAAGTTTCCTGAATTTCTGAACAACTATGCCTAGTAATCAAAATGGCCAACTCCTAATGATTTTAGGCCGGAGCACAACTTTGCATTTACTGAACGTAAGACAGCGTCTTGGCAAGTGAAAACAAAAGCAAGAACTTGTAGGAAGCAACGCGCGAGCGTAATTTTCAGTCATCGTGGCAGAAAACAAGAGCATGACGCGTACATGAAAACGACAAAATGTATTTCACTAGAAAACGAACACAACCAGCGATTCATCCTTTTTAAAAAGGGTGTAATAATATAAGACTTGGCGTAGGTAACACTCATAAAAAAGGAACAAATACTTGACAGATGTTAATAGATGTGAGAAGACAACCTCACAGGCATGCTTTACACATTGAACAAGCAATTATCATAGTATTGCAAGCAATCCATAAGTCCTCTACCGGTTAGAACTCCAGCAACATTCTGAAGGGCCATTGACCATTCACTTGTCTCTAATTTAAGTACATTTGTTGAAAAAGCTCTTTAAAAGTGATCACAGGAAACAGATTTTATAAACAGACAGACAGATGGACGGAAGGACACTCTAAAGTTATTTTCTTAAACATCCCTGTTATCAAAATATAACATTTTTAAAAGCAAAATTCTTAAAAAGGAGATAACTTTTGAAATAAAAGATGCAAGACGTCATACACGATGTGAGTGTAACAAAGAACAATAAGTGGTGAAGGTGTTGACAATGAATGCTTCTTTTGAATTTGAAATAAAAGAAAGTTAAAAAAAATAAAAACATATTTTTTTTCATGAAAATTCTATGTTCAAGGGAGGAAATTCCGATAAATTTTGTGCTAGAGTTGTAAACCTTGTCACATATGATGTGGTTGATGACTAGAAACTTATATTTAAAGTTTGAAGAAAATACCTTAAGAAATAAAGAACTTATAGTAAAACAAGAGGGCCTTGATGGCCCTGAGGTCGCTCACCTGTATAAAGGCACCCGGAGCGGGGCCAGTTTAAACCCCAGGGCTTTTATTTGAACAAACTTGGAAGACACCCATTTGAAGATGTTTCACAATGTTAAGTTTTTACTACACACATATAATGAAAAACAATGATCTACCCCCCCCGTCAGGGCCAATTTTAATCCAGGGGCTTTTATTTGAACAAACTTGGTAGACACCAATAAGAAGATGTTTCATGCTAAACATCTAAGCTCTAGCTCATTGGGTTTTTTAAAAGAAGATTTTTTAAGTTTGTACTATACACATATAGTTAAAAACAATGACACCCCTGGGGCAGGGCCAGTTTTGAACCCCAAGGCTTTTATTTGAACAAACTTTGTAGACACTCACTAGAAGATGTTTCATGCTTAATATCTGAACTCTAGCTATTTGGGTTTTTTCAAAGAAGATTGTTAAGTTTTTGCTATACACATATTAGGAAAATCAATGACACCCCGGGGCGGGGGCCAGTTTTTTGACCCCAGGGCTTTTATTTGAACAACTTTGTAGACACTCACTAGAAGATAGTTCATGCTTAATATCTAAACTCCAGCTACTTGGTTTTTTTTTCAAAAAAGATTTTTTAAGTTTTTGCTATACACATATAGGGAAAATCAATGACCCCCCGGGCGGGGCCAATTTTGACCCCAGGGCTTTTATTTGAACAAACTTGGAAGACACCCATTTGAAGATGTTTCACAATGTTAAGTTTTTACTACACACATATAATGAAAAACAATGATCTACCCCCCCCCCCCCCCCGTCAGGGCCAATTTTAATCCCAGGGGCTTTTATTTGAACAAACTGGTAGACACCAATAAGAAGATGTATTTCATAGCTAAACATCTAAGCTCTAGCTCATTGGGTTTTTTAAAAGAAGATTTTTTAAGTTTGTACTATACACATATAGTTAAAAACAATGACACCCCTGGGGCAGGGCCAGTTTTGACCCCAAGGCTTTTATTTGAACAAACTTTGTAGACACTCACTAGAAGATGTTTCATGCTTAATATCTGAACTCTAGCTATTTGGGTTTTTTCAAAGAAGATTGTTAAGTTTTTGCTATACACATATTAGGAAAATCAATGACACCCGGGGCGGGGCCAGTTTTGACCCCAGGGCTTTTATTTGAACAACTTTGTAGACACTCACTAGAAGATAGTTCATGCTTAATATCTAAACTCCAGCTACTTGGGTTTTTTTCAAAAAAGATTTTTTAAGTTTTTGCTTTACACATATAGGGAAAATCAATGACCCCCCGGGCGGGGCCAATTTTGACCCCAGGGCTTTTATTTGAACAAACTTGGTAGACACCCATAAGAACATGTTTTATGCCAAATATCTTAGCTCTAGCTCTTTGAGTTCTTTAAAGGAAGATTTTTTAAGTTTTTACTGTATGCATATAGGAAAAATCAATGACCCCCTGGAGCGGGACCAATTTTCACCCCAGGGCTTTTATTTGAACAAACTTTGTAGACACTTACTAGAAGATGTTTCATGCTTAATATCTTAACTCTAGCTATATGGGTTTTTTCAAAGAAGATTTTTAAGTTTTTGCTATACACATATAAGGAAAATCAATGACCCCCCGGGGCGGGGCCAATTTTGACCCCAGGGCTTTTATTTGAACAAACTTGGTAGACACCAATTAGAAGATGTTTCATGCTCAATATCTTAGCTCTAGCTCTTTGGGTTCTTTAAAAGAAGATTTTTTAAGTTTTTACTAAATGCAGAAAATCAAAGACCCCCCTGGGGCGGGGCCAATTTTGACCCCAGGGCTTTTATTTTAAGAAACTTGGTAAACACTCACTAGAAGATGTTGCATGCCTTATATCTAAACTCTAGCTATTTGGGTTTTTTTCAAAGAAGATTTTTAAGTTTTTGCTATACACATAAAAGGAAAATCAATGACCCCCGGAGCGGGGCAAATTTTGACCCCAGGGCTTTTATTTGAACAAACTTTGTAGACACTCACTAGAAGATGTTTCATGCTTTATATCTTAACTCCAGCTATTTGGGTTCTTTAAAAGAAGATTTTTTTAAGTTTTTACTATATGCATATAGGGTAAATCAAAGACCCCCTTGGGCGGGGCCAATTTTGACCCAAGGGCTTTTATTTGAACAATTTTGGTAGACACTCACTAGAAGATGTTTCATGCTTAATATCTAAACTCTAGCTATTTGGGTTTTTTCAAAGAAGATTTTTAAGTTTTTGCTATACATATATAAGGAAAATCAATGACTCACAGGGCGGGGCCAATTTTGACCCCAGGGCTTTTATTTAAGGTATTAGCACCCTAATGCATTACCTCCGCTTTGAAGAGTATTCAAATAGTCTAGAACTACTGTTAACTACATTGAAAATAAGGGCCATGGGTTCAATCCCCAGAAGGGTCAACTTTTTTTTTCTTTCTTTTTTTCTTTTAACATTATTTATGTATCTCTCATGTCCCATTTGGAAAGAAAAAAGTGTTTAATTTTTTGATTTTTTAATTTATATAGGTATTTATTGGCTAAATTATGTTAAATATAGTAATAAATATGGTACCTGATATTTTCAAAGTGTAATATAATAAAAACTAGACGGTAAAAGTATTTCATATTTTACAAGATCAACCAATATACTTTTTTAAAAATTTAGGGAAACTTTGAAAACAGGCACTCATTTTGGTAAATTTTAAGAAATTTTTTAAATTAGGCTCCCTAAGTAGAAAAATGGTCAGACACGTGGTAAAATGGGTGGGGTAGGGTAACATTTTTATACAGATTTCATAAATTTTAAGTAGAAACTATAATTTTGCTTATTTGGATTGATTAGCTGAATGTACTATTTGTTTCTTACCAAAAATTAATAGGAAAACATTTTTCATTAGAATGTTATTGCAGATTATTTAAAGGTTTCCTACTTTCTAAAAAAGGGCCCTCATAACATCCTAAGCTTGAGTTCAGAAAAGTGGCCATAACTTGATTTCCGTACGGTTAACTTTGTTTAAATTTTGCATACAGGTGTACTTTAAGGTATACATCTGACTTATGATGTCAATTTTTTAATTCCTGATAGTGCCCATTAGGGTCCTAATACCTTAAACAAACTTTGTAGACACTCACTAGAAGATGTTTCATGCTTAATATCTAAACTCAAGCTATTTGGGTTTTTTCAAAGAAGATTTTTTAAATTTTTTTGCTATACACATATAAGGGAAAATCAATGACCCCCGGGGCGGGGCCAATTTTGACCCCAGGCTTTTCATTTGAACAAACTTGGTAGACATCCATTAGAACATGTTTCATGCTAAATATCTTAGCTTTAGCGCTTGATTTTTTTAAAAGAAGATTTTTAAGTTTTTACTAAGCATATAGGGAAAATCAATGACCCCCTGGGGCGGGGCCAATTTTGACCCAAGGGCTTTGATTTGAACAAACTTGGTAGACACTCATTAGAAGATGTTTTCATGCCAAATATTTAGCTCTTAGCGCTTAGGGTTTTTAAAAAGAAGATTTGTCCTACAGTTTCGTTGTTTTTCCTATTGGTTGCCATGACAACCAGAGTTTTAAATGGAATTTAACAACTTTGAAAGGGGTCCAACTAAGGATCATTTCTGTAAAGTTTTGGTTGCAATTGGCCATGTGGTTTAGGAGGAGATGGTGTTTTTAAAAGTTTGACGCCATTTTTTTGAAGGGCGCACGATGCACGACGCACACCGCACGCAGAGTGATGACAAAAGCTCACCCTTGAGCACTTTGTTTTCAAGTGAGCTAAAAATGTAAAAAACTAGAATCAGAAATCTTGAAATTCAGTCTATTTGTTGCCATAGCAACCAGAATTTTCAAAATAGGAAGAAAAGAAAAGGATGGGCATAATCTCCAGACTGCCATCTAACCATATTTCAAGTTTCGTAAAAATATTTTCAGTACTTTTTGCGTTATCACTGGATCCAGGTTATGTGTAAAATTTGCCATATTTCCAGTCTATTTGTTGCCATAGCAACCAGAATTTTCAACATAGGAAGAAAAGAAAAAGAGTGCATAATCTACATACTGCCATCTATCCATATATCAAGTTTCATAAAAATATTTTCAGTACTTTTTGCGTTATCGCGGGATCCAGTTTTGTGGACAGACGGACAGACAGAGGGTAAACCTAAAGTCCCTCCGGTAAACCGGTAGGGGACTCATAAAGCTCAAATTGGCCAGCTATCAATTAAAGTGAGAACTGAACATTTTATTGCTAAACATCACAAAAATTCTTGGATTATAAACACTTGTGAACTTGACAAAATGAAAGGTTTAGATGTTTAGACATCTTACACAACATACAGAGGAGATGCAGCACTGTTGCAGTCTATCTCAAATGTCATCACGAGTGAGGTTTGCCAGAATATATCCACTCTTTCACTTGCGATGGTCCGAATGAATTCACTGGAGATGACTATGGGTCAATTTACGTTCGTACATGTACAAAAGGGACCATTTCAGATTGGTATTGCGGAGTCTGCTTCATCTAGTTACATACATGACCACATTTGTGAAACCTTTGCAAAGGCTTGGCCTGGAAAAGGAGTTTAAGACCAAGCTTGTCGGGATCTGTTCAGACTGGGCTTCAAATATGCAGGGTAAAGATAAAGCATTCTAATTGAACCCTTTAAATTATTAACAAAACACAAAATATTTATAGACATTATATGAATTTGTCAGATAAGAAAAGCTCAAACTTGTCTTTCTTGAACACAATTTGTCAAAAACAATTGCATAATTGTACATTGAAGTTAAGAAAATTAAAATATATTATTAAATTAAAAACATGTATTAATGATTTATAGCTAGTCATGAATGTATTCTTTAATATTTATCACTTGAATATTCTTAAATGATGTTTTACTTATTTTCATGTCATAAATCAGGTCTGGCGACTGTACTTAGAAAGACTTATCCCCGTATAGTGAACATTCATTGTGTTGCTCAGATTTGACTTAGATTGAAGGTCCAGCAAGTAAATGGAAGTGGCTTCAAGTAACTAGAAAGCTGAATTTAACGCTGATAAATTGCAGCAGTATTGCGTTCTTGCACAGTTTGTTGGCTCACACACAGACTATTTTACTGGAAAGTTAGCGGTTTCTTTCCCGAGTTCTTGATTTTCATGATTTCATTTGTTTTTAGTTTAAACTTTATATATTTTTACAACGATTGCAAGAAAGTCTAGTATTATAGCTTATACTCTGGTTGGCACGATATTGCACGAGAGTGTGGTTTTGTGGGTTTTTGGAAAAATGAGTACCTGGAGAAAACCCACTTGTCCGGCTTGGTAAGCACTAACCAAACTTAGGCCGGGAATTGAACCCGGGTTGCCTTAAGTGAGTGTGCTAACCACTGCACAACCAGTACTGCATTTGTTTTATGTTTCCCATCGTCTTGAAAAACAAATAGTTATTTCAAAAATCAAATTGAGTAAATACCCCAAAATGGGGTATTACTTTTTAACACGTTAGCAAAAGTCATAGTGCAAAAGTGCAACAGCTTTCCTGATTTTACCTGATTACATGTCACGTAATGTGTACAAGTGCCTGTTGGTGTTTGTGATAGCATATTGCTTTCTAATAAACAATTGCTAAGAATATTGAATATCTATCTATTGTATCAAAAGAATAACAAGAATAAAGATCAACAAGGCAAAGGCAACGTTCACAGTACGCTGCCCCCGGACACACCAAAGTAGGACACCCAGAAGGCACCAAACAAAAACCTAAAGTGGACACAAGGGCGAAAGGAGTGGGACATGGTATGTGAAATAATATAAACAAAAACGGGCCCATAAGGGAATTAAAGGGATAAGGCTGTACGGGTGAAAAGGTTACCGCCTTGGAACGGTCAGTGGTAGTTAAACCACTGGGGAGTTAAAACCGGTTTTAGGCGCGCCAAACCTCACTCTTATCCCCAATATGCGGATTTTTCTAAATTCAAAATTTTACTATTTCATATTTAAAGGTTGAATTCTGCTTAAGACGGTGCTAGGGGGCGTGGACGGTAACTTGCACTTTCCAGTACCGTCCATGAACAGGCTCAATCAAACCGAGTCTGCAACATTTTCAATTTTGCCGTGTTGGGCTTTCTTCAGGGATTCTGTATTTATCTATTTATGATCACATCCGTGTTATTTGTGCCGTGTGGCGGCTGTAAAAAGTCTCCCCGTACATTTAATCAATGATGTTATATTTTCGATCCTTGAAGATTTTTCAGCACGACATTATTGTTGTGCTTGTGGTATTTTTAGCTCACCTGAGCATATGCTCAGGGTGAGCTATTAGGATCACTCTTCGTCCGTCGTCTATTGTCCATTCACACTTTTAAAACGACATCTCCTCTGAAACCATAAGGCAGATCATAATGAAATTTCACAGGGATGTTCCTTGTGTGAAGCCTTAACAAAGTTGTTCAAAGGATTCCATTCCATGCAGAACTCTGGTTGCCATGGCAACCAAAAGAAAAAACTTTAAATATCTTCTTTTAAAAATCCAAAAGGGCTAGAGCTTAGATATTTGGCATGAAACATCTTCTAGTCAGTGTCTACAAAGTTTGTTCAAATAAAAGCCCTAGGGTCAAAAATTAGCCGCCCCAGGGGTCATTGATTTTCCCTATATGCATAAAGTAAAAACTTAAAAAATCTTCTTTTAAAAAAAAAAACTCAAAGCGCTAAAGCTAAGATATTTAGCATGAAACATGTTGTCTAATGGATGTCTACCAAGTTTGTTCAAGTAAAAGCCCTGGGTCAATGATTTTCCTTTTTTGTGTTTATAGCAAAAAACTTTAAAAAATCTTCTTTGAAAAAAAAAACAACAAAAAAACCCCAAATAGCTAGAGATTAGATACTAAGCATGAAACATCCTTCTAAATTTGTTCAAATAAAAGCCTGGGTCAAAAATTGGCCTCACCCCGGGGTCATTTATTTTCCTTATAATTATGTGTATAGCAAAAACAGAGGAAGGAGAATCTTTTGACAGATGGTGTACCCAAGACTATAAAAAGGCTAAAATTTCAGAAAAAAACATGTCTGGACATTAAGTGAAAAGAGTGCAATTGAACAACAGTTCGCAAAAAAACATTAAATAAGAAAAGGTTCCAGGAAAACTTGATGTTTTTGAATGTTCAGAGAAAATGTAGTCTTATGTGCACTTCCATGGAAAAAAATTAAGTTTGCTGTGTATAACCAAATAAAGTCGAAAACAAGAGGGCCATGATGGCCCTATATCACTCACCTTAAGGAATAGATCTTAACTGGATTTTTCTATTTAAAACAAGCAACAAGTTTATAAATACTTTAATGTTAATTAGTTAGTGCCAAATGTAAAGTATTTTTGGCCAACAGCAACAGGAATGCAATCAAGTGTATAGAAATACCTCTTTTTTCTTTTCTTAAAGTATACATATAGGTTGCTAAAAAAATACACTCCCTGTAGTGTGTTTACATCATGAAAATTTTAAACAATGACATCATAATTAACAAGGCGAAGTACAAATTTGGATAATTGAGTCTGTGATGTTACAAAAATGTACTACTATTGACCATTAATGTTGAACATTTAACTAAGTCGGTAAACAGGAAGTGGATAAGGGATAGACCTGAACTTGGGACCACATATTAATGCAGTCACTTTACCAAATATTCAAGAGGTTGTGTTTATGTAGTTGCTGAGAATATGATAAACAAGATCAACAAGGAAAGGCGGCGTTCAATGAACGCAACCCCCATATGACCAGCAACAAGAACCAACGGCAAGGAGCCCAGGCGGACCCCAAACAAACTGTTACGGAAATTTCCTTCTATTTACAATTAATGCCGAAAATTTAACTAAGTCATCAAACGGAAGTGGATGAGCACATACCTGAAATCATATCCCATTGTATGTGACTACATGTTGATGCTGTAATAAGGCTGTGATAAGTAGTTGCTGAGAAAATTGTTACGAAAAAATTCCTACCATTGACCATTTTTTAACTAAGTCAGTAAACATGAAGTGGATGAGTGACAGGCCTGAAATCGAAACCCATGGTATGGAACAATGTGTTAATGCTGTATGATAAATATTATGAGGTTCTCTAGAGTAGTTGCTGAGAAAACTGTTACCAAAAAATGACCCAACCAATTTGCCTGCCTGCCTGCCTGGAATCAAGTCTCAATACATGATGGTAAATAGTATTTTTTTTTTGCATATGATTATGTAAAATTTTTCGAAAACCAGTATTATAGTTGTACCAGATATCCCATTTGATTTTAAATATTAAAACTTTTTTTGATAAAAGTGTTTACTCAGGGGTATCATGTTGGGGACAGGATCTAACCCCCAAGCATCTGTAGTTTATCATATAAGGACACACCCCTTTCTACAAAAACTTCTTCCTGTTCACATGAGTGGCTCTATACACAGGTTTAATCATAAAATTAAATCATGTAAAATGTTATTAAAAAAAAACAACAAAAAACAGCAGGGATCTCAGGAAGGTCAGAATTTTCCGTGGCAGACTGTTTGACCAAAAATTTTCATGAGTCAAATAACTTTTTTCTTGTGTTATTTTTCTACACATTTATATCATTTTCATGTTTTCAGAAATTACTGTTTGGGAAGTCATTTAGAGTAGATTTTCAAAAAATTGATAAATACAGAATCCCTAAAGAAAGCCCAACACGGCAAAATTGAAAATGTTGCAGGCTCGGTTTGATTGAGCCTGTTCATGGACGGTAATGGAAAGTGCAAGTTACCGTCCACGCCCCCTAGCACCGGCTTAAGCAGAATTCAACATTTAAACATGAAATAGTAAAATTTTGAATTTAGAAACATCCGCAGATGTGTTCATACGGCGGTTATCATGGAACCTTCAATGTGACACTTCCGTGCCATTCCATAAAAAGCGGCGTATGGTCCCCAAGTAATAAAAAGCGTGTGCCCTAAACGAGAAAACAATGGGCGGAACTAAATAAAATGGAATTTTGAAAGGGGATCAGAGGTTATGAAGCCTGCGTATCACAGATAAGACGCCAAAAGACAAATTTAAAAAGCAGGCAACATATCCTAAGGGTGATTCAACATTATTCAAGTAGGAATATTGGAACCACCCAACTAGAAAATGCCGAAAAGTTGAAACTAAAAATACCACAAGCACAACAATAATGTCGCGCTGAACAAGTTTACATTGATAACTATTGTAAGGTTAGGCAATTATCAGCTTCTTGCTTAGTTAACATGATAAAGATAATTAAGTATTTCTAGCACCATGGATAATTACCATAATTATTGTTCCATTTTCACTTACATTTATTGAGGTGATTAACACATGTGTACATGCAGGGGTAAAAGTTACAGAATATGAAAATACTGAAAGAAAAAGTTGGGGGCCAGGGGGCCGCTAGGACCCCCAGTGGGTCCAGGTTAAGATTATATTCAGTACTTTGTTATTGTTTTTTGTTAGTTGCCCCATACATATTCAAAGATATTAACTTATCTTTCAAATTTTGACTTCACTCCATCCTTAACAGATTTGGCTACACCATGTGTTGTTTATAATAATATTGTACATTGCACTGGATGGAGAAAGAGTAGTTTTTTTCAAGAGCAGGCTTGTCTTCAGCTAAACGTTTGGCAAGATGTTAGATTAGAGATCGCCTGCTATGGAAAATGGCAGACAATGTTCACTAAGAAAGGCAGTTGTGATTGCTCTTTGTTTGGCAATGCGGTCTTGCATACTTTCAATCTTTTTGTGCACAGCTTTTGATGAGCCTGGCAGTACCTGAAAAAGACAATTTTCAAATGAAAGATGTATGAAAACAAATCAAATAAGATATCACACTCATAAATTGTCAATTTAGTTTTTGAAACAAGGAGATAATCAAACTAAAAAAAACATAGAGAAAGAAAATCGTGTTCTGATCCTTAGAATAATATTCAGCTGGAAAAAAATCTATTATTCAAGTGGTGAAAAAAAGTACAAGTCCAAATTACAAGTCCAGACCTATTAAAAATTTGGGCATAGGTTCCCCTGCACAAGGCCATTTTTTAATTTGCCCCCCCCCCCCCAACCCTTGCCCAGACCCCATGAAAGTTGGGGGAAGACAGAAGAAAAAGAGGGTGGGGTAATGTGCATTGTTTATTAACTACACAATGCACAACTAAAATATGATAAACAAGATCGACAAGGAAAGGCGGCATTCAATGAACGCAGCCCCCACCCGACCCAGCAACAAGCGGCAAGGAGCCCAGGAGGACCCCAAAGAAAAACAGGACAGGGTACAAGGCAGAGTACGGGCAAGCAAACCACTGCAAACCTCTTTTCGTTGCTAACACTAGATAGTGGCTAAACTACACAGAGAAATGATCTTACTTGGTCTAAGATTCTTTTAGTGGTCCTCATCTTCAGCCCATCGTGATTAAGAAGCACCTTTTTTCTGTTCGAATTTGTCTAGTTGATCGTTTTGGCACAGACTTCAAAAAGCCCATTGCATTTGGTTTCTTCAACCAAGCATCCCATTTTTCACCTTTAAAGTCCTTTTCCGCTAACCACTCCCACCTCCATTTGTTTTTTGCACCTTTTTTAGATCGTTAGTAGTAACACTTCACTGTTATTGTCATTGTACATGTAATGTATTTTGACATCAAATGACTATGCAACAAACGATTTCATTGGCTGGTAAAAATAACGACGACCAATCAAATCTGATCTTGTATAAATTTAACTAGCTCAATTTTTCATCGGCAATCTCCGTATTGTAATTGTTTTGATTCGTATATTTCCCATTTTGTGCAAACAGGTCCGAGACGGACAAATTTATTTAAAATAATATATATCAAGCATTATCAAGCAATGTGCACACGCTAATTAATGAGGCATGCACACACACCCTTCCCGATTTCTCATCGGATTTACGTCATTCAAAAAAATGACCCAGGAGATCGCCGAAAATACGGAATTCCGTCATGAGACGGTGTAAACATGTATTATTTTAGAAATCATATCACGGGAGGTGATATTTACATAAATACTAAATGTCATCCCTTAATACTTCACAGATTGTTAACAAAATACCTGTTTCAACGTAGCCCCACCGATAATTGTATTCATCCTTACTTCTTTGTTTTGAAATACGAGTTTATGTTACAAAATTTTCTCAATTTCCTTGTTCAAGGCCGCCATTTCGTCCTACTTCCGGTCGGTTAGTTTTGTAAATAGGTCAGATTGATACAGATGTTTTCTGGACAAAAATGTTGACTCAAGACTGATTGATATGCATTATTTAGTGATTTGAATTGTATGTTTATGATCAGATTGAAATATAATGACATTATTAAAATCGTTCAGCAGATTCAGTAAAACCAGCGTACACAATGTTGAATTATATGATTATTCCCGCAAACCTAAGGAAGAATTTAAGTAATATCCGTACTGTAAATTAAACTTTTATCTTAATCAGCTTTTTTTGTGAAAAAAATACGTTTACTTTCGTTTCTTTGTGCAATATCTTACACAATAATATGTGCAAGTCAATGTCAAGAACCAAAATATATTACATTTTATTTCGGAAATGACACAGTCTCCTTTCTGATGGTATTACGAAATTAATGGAAGAATCTATTATTGCATTGGGGAAATCAACTTCACTTTAGCTCTGAAAATTGGGGCTATTCCGATTGACTTTGTTTTGAATTAACATTCACATCCAACAACATTTCATCTTTCTAATGCTTTTAACAGAAAAATCCTCATAACAATGTCTGTTGAGACAAAAAATACAAGATACACTTTTTCAATTTATCCCTACAAAGACAGTCTATACAATCTTGCAATAAAAAAAAAAACACTTTAACCCCCAAAACAGAGACCAATTTTCAACTCTAGACCATAATTTTAATATACTTTGGTAGAAATCCAACAAGCTCATGCCTTGTGAGAAATATCTAAGCTCTAGCTCTTTCCATTTTGAAGTATAAGACCTTTTAAGTTTTTTCTTTTAGTTGCCATAGCAACCAGAGTTTAGCATGAAATGGAATTCTTTGAACAATCTTGATAGAGCTTCATACAAAGAGTATTCCTGCCAAGTTTCATTAACATTGGCCTTGCGGTATCATAGAAGATGTCCTTAGAATATTTAAAATGTGGACGGACGACGGACGCCATTTGGTTGGCCATCCTAAAAGCTCACCTGCACTTTGTGCAAGGTGAGCTAAAAAATAGAATTAATAAAATGCATAATGATATATGAACTTTTTAAAGCTGCTTTCCTACACAAAACGGGTCTAAAACATGAACATATTTGTTAACAGCTATTAAATATACATAGAAGTAAAATTTGCAGTTTCCACAAGATAACTCACGGAGACAGTAACAGTTGTTAGGTTTCACTTGACGCAAAGATAAACACCACTGTAACCACACCTGCTAACATGTAGTGAGCAGGACAGCTTGATGCAGTTAGAACCCAAGTTGAACGTCCCGTGGCCATGACTTACACTATAGCCCCGTTCCCCCTCTACAACCCAAAACCCTTAAAACATCATCCAAACACCATAAGTATTGACAAAAATAAATTTTATGAAAAAAAAAAATTATGACTAAAATAAATATTTTTTTCATAAAACTTATTTTTGTTAATAGATATGATGCTTGGATGATGTGTAAGGGTTTTAGGTTGTAGAGGGGCAACTATGGTGCAAGTCGTGGCCACGCGACGTTAACCTGTGGTTAGAACTTGCTTTATAATAATCGTGACGTTTATGTTTTTTGTTTTGATTAATGCTTCCGAGGGATCACTTTGTTTCCAGAAATTTTATATAGTTTTTTTAGAGACAGGATGAGCCTTTGTGATCGCTTTTCGTCCGGCGTCAACTTTAAATGACATCTCCTCATAAACCACTTAGGCCAATTTCATCAAAACTTCACAGGAATGTTCCTTTGGTGGTCACCTTTGAAAATTGTTCAAAGAATTTAATTCTATGCAGAACTCTGGTTGCCATGGCAACCAAAAGAAAAAAACTTTAAATATCTTCTTCTAAAAAAACCCTAAGAGCTTGAGCTTAGATATTTGGCATGAAACATCTTCTAGTGAGTGTGTACCAAGTTTGTTCAAATAAAAGCCCTGGGGTCAAAATTGGCCCGGCCCCAGGGGGTCATTGATTTTCCTTATATGCATATAGTTAAAACTTAAAAAATCTTCTTTTAAAGAACCCACAGAGCTAGAGCTAAGATATTTAGCATGTAACAAATTCTAATGGGTACCTAGCGAGTTGGTACAAATAAAAGCCCTGGGGTCAAAATTGGGCCCGCCCCAGGGGGTCATTGGTTTTCCCTATATGCATATAGTAAAAACTTAAAAAATATTCTTTTAAAGAACCCAAAGAGCTAGAGCTAAGATATTTAGCATGAAACATGTTCTTATGGATTTCTACCAAGTTTGTTCAAATGAGAGCCATTGGGTCAAAATTGGGCCCGCCCCGGGGTCATTGATTTTCCTTACATGGTGTATAGCAAAAACTTAAAAAATCTTTATTGAAAAAAAAAAAAAGCAAGTAGCTAGAGTTTTAGATATTAAGCATGAGACAATTTATAGTAAGTGTCTACAAAGATTGTTCAAATTAAAGCACTTGGGTTAAAACTGGCCCTGTCCCAGGTGTTTCATTGTTTTTAACTCTATGTGTATAGAAAAAACTTGAAAAATCTTCCTTTAAAAAACCTAAGGAGCTAGACCTTAGATGTTTAGCAACATCTTCTAATGGGTGTCTACCAAGTTTGTTCAAATAAAAGCCTTGGGGTTTAAACACGAGGCACTCGTACTTTCTCTTTCCTTCCACGAAAACTTCCCCTTGCTGGAAGATGCCATTTTGTGAATCCCTGGGATTCCAAATTTTCAAACAACGAAGCCGATTGGTTAAAAGCAGTTCAACTAGCCAATTAAATTTCACGTTACTCCCAGCTGCTGAAGCTGAGCGCCTATATAAAGGTGAGCGACTTCAGGGTCATCATGGCCCTCTTGTTAGTTTCAACTTTTCGATGTTGCCTGCTTTTTAAATTTGTCTTTTGACGCCTTATCTGTGATACGCAGGCTTCAACACTTCTGACCACAACAGGCATTTCCTAAAAGTAACCTTTCTTAATAAAGGTATCGATTTCATCGATTTACCAAGTATTTTTCGTGATAAACGTGTCACTAATTCAGTTCCTTTATACTTCAAAAACTCCGAGATACCAATTATTTGCTATAAATATAAGAAACCTGTTAGAAATATCATATTTAATTACAACAAAGTGGTTTCTGACTTGGATATTCAGTCTAATACTCCAACTACTTGAGACTGCAATACTTCTAAATTCTGTAATTCAGATTTTGGCCATATAATCACTGGTAATTTTGATATAATTGCAGACAAAAGAATTCGTAACTTATTCTTGAAAGGACCTAAATACAGAATTCCTTCTGAGATTGATTTTAATGCTTGTCGTGGTCAGATTGCTGAATCTATAGAGGATTTTTCGGTCAAATGGTGTCGCCGTGAAAATGCGGATAGTAATGCTCTAGTTACATGGAAACGTAACATCTTTAATATTATTGATTCACGTATTAGTTTTTATCGTGGAAATGAACATCTTTTGCCACCTAAACCAAGACTTACTTTAAGACATCTGAAAAAAGATATTCTAGCTTTTCATTCAAAATTTGTTTTGGTGCCAGCGGACAAGGCGGCTAATAATATTATAATTGTTTGACGAATCCATTACATTAACGTTTTGCATAAGGAACTAAATAGCACTAATGCGTATTCTAAAACCTCTGCCTCCGAAAAAGACATTGTAAACAATTTTACTAATATTTCTAATCTTAAAGTCCAAATTAATGAAAAAGAACTCAAACTTCCTATTATGTATTGGATTCCTAAATTACATAAAAAACCTTACAAAGCCAGATTTATTGCTAATTCTTCATCTTGCACTACAAGTAAACTTTCTATTTTATTGACGTCTTGTTTGACTGCCATTAAAACACATGTAATTAGATATTGTGATAAAGTCTATGAAAACACAGGCAAACATCTCTTTTGGTCAATTAAAAATTCTGGTGAAATCTTGGATAAATTCAAAATTAATAACTTTCAAGCTTCAACTGTCAGTACATACGATTTTTCTACACTTTATACTACTTTGCCACATAAATTAATCAATGATAAACTAATTTCCCTAATTCAGAAAACTTTTGCACGGGAAAAAGTTACCTTTCTAGCATGTAATTCTAACAAAGCTTTTTTTACTAACGGTATTGTTAAACATTATACTATGTGGACCTGTGACGAAGTTTGTAGAGCACTCTCTTTTCTTTTAGACAACATTTATGTCAGGTTTGGTAATACCCTATTTAAACAGATCATAGGAATTCCTATGGGTACTAATTGTGCACCCCTGGTCGCCGATTTGTTTTTGTACTGCTATGAAAGAGACTTTATGTTGAGTCTCTCTGAAGAGAAACAACAAGATGTTATAGTCGCATTTAATAATACTTCCAGATACCTTGATGATATTTTTAATTTAGATAATCCTTATTTTGATCAAATGGTGTCTGACATTTATCCGCATGAACTACAACTTAATAAAACGAAACTCTTGAAATTTTAGTACATCATTTTTGGATCTTCATATTACTATCAACAACAATTCTATTCACACGAAAATTTATGATAAAAGAGATGACTTTGACTTTTGTATAGTTAATTATCCACATTTGGATGGAGACGTACCCCATGCAACATCCTACGGGGTTTATGTTTCTCAGTTAATTAGATTCGCTAGAGCTTGTAACAACGTAAAGGATTTCAACGAGCGGAATATTTTTATTACCAGCAAGCTTCTAAAACAGGGCTACCGCTATCATAAATTACGGAAATATTTTACTAAATTTTACAATCGTAACTTTGATTTAATTTCTAAATTCAATAGTGATTTAAAAACTCTTCTGCGACAAGGGATTAGCCAGCCTGGTTTTTATGGCGATGTGGTTTACAAACTTCGTAAGATTTTGGGTCATGGTAATTTTTCTGCTGTTTTTTACTAAAATCATTAAACGTTTTATTAAAAGAGGTTATGACCCTAGTATTTTAAGACATACTGCATGTTTAGTGTTCAACCCTTTTACAGTTGGACACTACGCTTTCCTCTTTTGATTGCATCTGACGGACCAAGTGGGAGACTCTATGATGGATAGTTCGTAAAGCCCTTTGGGACTGAATTGTCTTAATGTTCGTCTTCTGCCTTGCTTCGTCGGGCCCTTGTAGGTGATTTTCTTGTTGCTCTGTCTTCCTTTAGGACATTGAGTACTTTTGTTATGGTCATTGGGTTTACTTTTATATGTTTCTACATGATCATTTTAGTGTTTTACTTATTTAACCTTTTGTAACCATGACAAATTTCACTTGGCGGGGATTCATTTTATTTACACTGTCTCGTTTATAGGAACATGGTGGGGCTAAGAGCGAGGTTTGGTGCACCATTAACCGGTTTAAACTCCCAGCAGTCATTATTATGCTGCTGACCGTTCCAAGGCGGCGCCCCCACTGTGTTCCTCAGATGTATGTCTATGTTTGTTTTATACTGTTTTGGTGACACTTTAGCTTGTGTCCCTTGTTGTTTTCTCGTCTACGGTAAGTATCTTCCCCATTGCCTCTAGTTTTTATTTCTTTGATTAACCCCCCACCCCTTCCCCCGGTCTCCTTTCCCCTTCCCCTTTGTGGGCCTATTATTATTTTCTTTGAATTCCTAATCAGTTACAAATTATTTATCATTGAATGATTAACGTGTCGTTGCCCTGTCCTTTTTATGTTTGGGGTCCGCCTGGGCTCCTTGCCATTGGTTCTTGTTGCTGGGTCATGGGGGGGGTTGCGTTCATTGAACGCCGCCTTTCCTTGTTGATCTTGTTTTTCATATTT
Organism: Ruditapes philippinarum; assembly: GCF_026571515.1. Lineage (NCBI taxonomy): Eukaryota > Metazoa > Mollusca > Bivalvia > Venerida > Veneridae > Ruditapes > Ruditapes philippinarum. The sequence continues at coordinate 56,902 of NW_026862551.1, forward strand.
CATAACCTCTGATCCACTTTCAAAATTCCATTTTATTGAGTTCCGCCCATCGTTTTCTTGTTTAGGGCACACGCTTTTTATAACTTGGGACCATACGCCGCTTTTCATGGAATGGCACGGAAGTGTCACATTGAAGGTTCCATGATAACCGCCGTATGAACACATCTGCGGATGTTTCTAAATTCAAAATTTTACTATTTCATATTTAAATGTTGAATTCTGCTTAAGCCGGTGCTAGGGGCCGTGGACGGAAATTGCACTTTCCAGTACCGTCCATCAACATTTTCAATTTTGCCGTGTTGGGCTTTCTCTAGGGATTCTGTATTTATCTATTTCCTGAATGACACAAAAATGTATATAAAATTAATCCCCGCCAATTGAAATTCTAACAATGGTCATGGTTACATTAGACGAAATAAATATAACACATACAAAATCATGTAAATATGTAGAAAAAGTTACAGAATAATGACCAATACCAAAGTACTCGATGCCATAAAGGAAGGCAGAGCAACAAGAAAATTACCTACAAGAGCCCGACGAAGCAAGGCAGAAGAACACTGTTTAAAGAACACTTTAAAATGTAATTCTAGGCAGGCAAATATTTGTTAGACATAAATGCGTTCATTAATTGATAGATAGCCCGTTGTTGTTTTTTAGCACAACTATTCGAAGAATTAGAAGAACTATACTACTCACCCTAGAGTCAGCTTTACACCATTGTTAAGGTTTTGCACCTTTAAATCATACTTAATATATTTCATTGAAACTTTAGATATGTATTTCCAACTCTCTAGCCTACGTAAATAATGAAGTTGGATAGCACTTATCTGAATTTAATGCAAATAATCGGCCTTTAATATTTGACGTAGAAATACTGGTTAAGGTTTTGGCTTTCTTTAGGGATTCTGTATTTATCTATTTTGTTTGTAAGCAAATGGAGGTTAATATCTCTACATGATGTATTCCAGGAGACATATACACTAGTACTTAACCATCCAAGTAATATAACTCCAGTTTACATTTAGAGCGATCTTCTAACGACCTGACTTGTCTGGTGTGTATAGCAATTATACTATGCCATGATATAACGACGTTCTAGCGACCGGACTTGTCCTGTGGACGTAATTATTTTCTTATAAGAGTTTTTGGGGCATAAAACAATTTCTTTAGCTCTAAAATTAATTTCTGTCCACTAACATCATTTGCCTCAATGTACACAAAATATGATAAACAAGATCAACAAGGAAAGGCGGCGTTGAATGAACGCAACCCCCACATGACCTGAGGGGGACACCGCCACTGAACGCCGAACAATCCCTTGAGGATGAAAATATAACAACATTGATTGCATGTACGGGGAGACTTTTTACAGCCGCCACACGGCACAAACAACACGGTTGTGAGCATAAAATATGATAAACCATCGACCAAAGAAGCAGGAAGTAGCTTCTTGCAAAAAAATATTCTTGGGGGATGCCCCCGGACCCCATAGACCGTTCTGCCTCGGTGTTATTTTTCAAGTATAGCTACGGAACTGTGGTGTGTTCGTGTGTGTGTGTTTATGTGTGGTTAATGAATTGAGTACCGCTCTTGGGGTACCGCTCAAGCCGGGTTAGGGGGCGTGAGGGATGTTGCACTTATTCATTATCCCTCATGTACAGACTCAATCAAACCGAGTCTGCCATTCTTATGTTATTTTGTTGTGATTAATGCTTCCGAGGGATCACTTTGTTTCCAGAATTTTGAACTTCACAACAGCAGGTGTCAAGTGCTGTGTGGCAGTCGTAAAAAGTTGCCCCGTACTTCCGTACCTCACTTCAGTGTTGTTATATTATCTGGTCCTTCGGGATCATTGATGCCAGGACTATTAAGTCATTTTAGTGTTTTACTTATTTAACCTTTTGTAACCATGACAACTGTTAGAATTTCACTTGGCGGGGATTTATTTTATTCACACTGTCTCGTTTATAGGAACATGATGGGGCTAAGAGCGAGGTTTGGTGCACTATTAACCGGTTTAAACTCCCCAGCAGTCATTATTATGCTGCTGACCGTTCCAAGGCGGCGCCCCACTGTGTTCCTCAGATGTATGTCTATGTTGTTTCATACTGTTTTGGCGACACTTTTGCTTGTGTCCCTTGTTGTTTTCTCGTCTACGGTAAGTATCTTCCCCATTACCTCTAGTTTTTATTTCTTTGATTAACCCCCCCCCCTTCCCCTTCCCCTTTGTGGGCCTTTTATTATTTTCTTTGAATTCCTAATCAGGTACAAATTATTTATCATTTAAAAATGGTTCACCTGTCCGTGCTCCGTCTTTGCCCTGTCCTGTTTTTGTTTGGGGTCCGCCTGGGCTCCTTGCCATTGGTTCTTCTTGCTGGGTCATATGGGGGTTGCGTTCATGGAACGCCGCCTTTCCTTGTTTATCTTGTGTATCATATTTTGAGAATTTAGTACCGCTCAAGCCGGTGCTAGGGGGCATGAGGGATGTTGCACTTATTTATTATCCCTCATGTACAGACTCGATCAAACCGAGTCTGCAATTCTTATGTTATTTTGTTGTGATTAATACTTCCGAGGGATCACTTTGTTTTCAGAATTTTGAACTTCCAGAATTTTGAACTTCACAACAGCATTTTGGCAGCCGTAAAAAGTTGCCCCGTACTTCACTTCAGTGTTTTTATATTATCTGGTCCTTCGGGATCATTGATGCCAGCACTATAAAGTGTTGAGAACCGCTCTTTGGTACCGCTCAAGCTGGTGCTAGTGGGCGTGAGGGATGTTGCACTTATTCATTATCCCTCATGTACAGACTCAATCAAACTGAGTCTGCAATTCTTATGTTATTTTGTTGTGATTAATGCTTCCGAGGGATCACTTTGTTTCCAGAAATATTCCGACCCTCAAGGTCAAGGTCACACTTATAGTTTGAAGGTACTCATTCTATCGGGAAGTGTTTGAAGATACACATTCATGTAAGGACCGTAACTTTGTCATGCATTGAGGGATTTTGAAATAATTTTGCACAAATATCTCATGACAACATTCTTTGGCGTCCAAGAATCACGTCCCTTCTTCAAAGGTCAAGGTCACTTATATTTTGAAGGTTCACGCTATCACAATTAGAGACTACTGGTACAAAAACAATATTTATCAATTAGTTACTTTCATTCTGTTTTCCTTTCTCTAAGAAAATATATGATAAACAAGATCATTAAGGAAAGGCGGCGTTCAATGAACCTAGCCCCCACCAAAAATAGAGAAAAACAGAATCCCTAAAGAAAGTCCAACACAACACAATTGAAAATGTTGCAGGCTCGGTTTGATTGAGCCTGTTCATGGACGGTACTGGAAAGTGCAAGTTACCGTCCACGCCCCCTAGCACCGGCTTAAGCAGAATTCAACATTTAACACGAAAATGGTGAAATTTGAATTTAGAAACATCCGCAGATGTGTTCATACGGCGATTATCATGGAACCTTCAATGTTACACAGTTGTGCCATTCCATGAAAAAAGCGGCGTATGGTCCCCAAGTAAAAGAATGCTTGTGCCCTAAACGAGAAAACAATGGGCGGAACTAAATTAAAATGGAATTTTGAAAGGGGATCTGAGGTTATGAAGCCTGCATATCACAGATATGACGTCAAAAGACAAATTTAAAAAAAGCAGGCAACATATCCTAAGGGTGATTATACAGTATTCAATAACAAGAGCCAGTGGCAAGGAGCCCAGGAGGACCCCAAACAAAAAACAGGGAAGGCATAAGGCAGAGTATGGGCGGGCAAACAACTACCTAAAATAGATAAAAACAGAATCCCTATAGAAAGCACAACACGGCAAAATTGAAAATGTAGCAAGAAAAAGTAAATTAGAAACTGATAAGGAACTCAAAGAAAACAAATAAATGATAGAATATTAGGCCCATAAAGTCAAAAAGGCACAGGGGAAGGGGGGGATATATATTAAAATCAATAAATAATAGGAGCAAAGGGGGAAGATACTTTACCGTAGACGAGAACACAAGAGACACAAAAGTGTCACCGAAACAGTATCAAACAACATAGACATAACATCTGAGGAACACAGAAGGGGCGCCGCCTTGGAACGGTCAGCAGCATAAAATACTGCTGGGGAGTTTAAACCGGTAATGGTGCACCAAACCTCGCTCTTAGCTCCACCATGTTCCTATAAAAAAGACAGTGTAAATAAAATGAATCCCGGCCAAGCGAAATTCTAGCAGTTGTTATGGTAACAAAAGGTTAAATAAGTAAAACACTAAAGTGATCATGTATTAAAGGAAGACAGAGCAACAAGAATCACCTACAAGGGGCCCGCAAAGCAAACAAAGAAAACCTTGGGATTTTTTGCCTGTTTTTTTAAAATTTTTGTTTTTGAGTCTCGAACACATTGGGATGTTTCAAAAATTCAAAATTTACTTTTTCATTTTCCGTTTGGGGTTTTCTTTGGGATTCTGTATTTATCTATTTCATAAAATTCTGGAAACAAAGTGATTTCTAACAGTTGTCATGGTTACAAAAGGTTAAATAAGTAAAACACTAAAATGATCATGTAGAAACATATAAAAGTAAACCCAATGACCATAACAAAAGTACTCAATGTCCTAAAGGAAAATTCTGGAAACAAAGTGATCCCTCGGAAGCATTAATCACAACAAAATTACGTAAGAATTGCAAACTCGGTTTGATCGAGTCTGTACATGAGGGACAATGAATAAGTGCAACATCCCTCACCCCCCCTAGCACCGGTTTGAGCGGTACTCAATTCTCAACACTTAATAGTGCTGGTATCAATGATCCCGAAAGGACCAGAAAATATAACAACACTGAAGTGAAGTACGGGGCAACTTTTTACAGCTGCCACACAGCACTTGACACCTGCTGTTGTGAAGTATAAAATTCTGGAAACAAAGTGATCCTCGGAAGCATTAGCCTTGTGGCGGCTGTAAAAAGTCTCCCCGTACATTTAATCAATGATGTTATATTTTCGATCCTTGAAGATCGATTCAGCACGACATTATTGTTGTGCTTGTTGTATTTTTAGTTTCAACTTTTCGGCATTTTCTAGTTGGGTGGTTCCAATATCCTACTTGAATAATGTTGAATCACCCTTAGGATATGTTGCCTGCTTTTTAAATTTGTCTTTTGACGTCTTATCTGTGATACGCAGGCTTCATAAACCTCTGATCCCCTTTCAAAATTCCATTTTATTTAATTCCGCCCAATCCCATTTTTCTCGTTTAGGGCACACGCTTTTTATTACTTGGGACCATACGCCGCTTTTCATGGAATTGCACGGAAGGTCACATTGAAGGTTCCATGATAACCCCGTTGAAACACAGCTGCGAATTTCTAATTTTCAAAATTTTACATTTCATGTTTTAAATGATAATTCTGCTTAAGCCGGTGCATAAGGGCGTTGACGTAACTTGCACTTTCACTTAGTTACCGTCCGATAAATCGGCTCAATTCAAACCGAAGCTTGCAACATTTTTCATTTGTGCCTTTTGGGGTTTTCTTAGGTATTCTGTATTTTTCTATTTTTATGATCACCATCCGTTTATTTGTGCCGTGTGCGGCTGTAAAAAGTCTCCCCGTTATATTTAATCAATGATGTTATATTTTCGATCCTTGAAGATCTGCACCACGACATTATTGTTGCTTTGGTATTTTTATGTTTCATACCTCTTCGGCATTTCTAGTTGGGTGGTTCCCAATTTTTCCTGACGTTGAAGGTACATGTTGAAGCACCTTGGAAATGTTGCTTCTATTTTTGTCTCTTTACGTCTTGCATACGATAGGTTCATAACTCTTTCCCCTTTCAAAATTATTTTTTAGTTCCCGCCCCATGTTTTTTCGTTTAGGGGCCACCGCTTTTTATTAAAAAATTGGGGACTTTTCCGCCCCAAATACGGAATTCACAATTTTTTTTAACCACATTTTTTTTTTCAAAAATTTTTCCCTTTTTTTTTTTTTTTTTTTCCTTTTTCTGGACTGCGTAACTTCCTTTTTCGTATGAACAGGCTCAATTCTAACCAGCCTGCAACATTTTAATTTTTCCCGTTTGGGCTTTCTTTAGGATTTGCTATGTTTATTATTTTATTCTTATTCATGAGGGACAGTTTCTAAAAACCCTTTGCGGACTAATCCTTAAAGATAGGAAATATGAAAAACAAGATCAACAAGAAAGCCCGGGTTCAAGAACGCAACCCCATATACCCAGCAACAACGAACCAATGGCCCAGGGGGGGGGGGGCGTTAATCAAAGAAATAAAAAACTAGAGGCAATTGGGAAGTTTTATTTTTACGTAAGACGAGTTTAAACAACAATGGGACACAAGGGGCAAAAGTGTCACCAAAACAGGTTGAAACAACATAGGACATTACATTGTGGAGTAACACAGTGGGGCGCCGCCTTGGAACGGTCCCAGCAGCAAATAATGACTGCTGGGGAGTTTAAACCGTTTAATGGTCCGCCCCAAACCTTCGCTCTTAGCCCCACCATTTTCCTATAAACGAGACAGTTTAAATAAAATGAATCCCCGCCAAGTGAAACACGGCAAAATTGAAAATGTTGCAGGCTCCAGTTTGATTGCCTGTCAGGACGGCTGCTGGAAAGCTGCAAGTTACCGTCCACGCCCCCTAGCACCGGCCTTTTAAGCAGAATTCAACATTTAAACATGAAATAGTAAAATTTGAATTTAAAACATCCGTAGATGTGTTCATACGGCGGTTAATCATGGAACCTTCAATGTGACACTTCCGTGCCATTCCATGAAAAGCGGCGTATGGTCCCAAAGTAATAAAAAGCGTGTGCCCTAAACGAGAAAACAATGGGCGGAACTAAATAAAATGGAATTTTGAAAGGGGATCAGAGTTATGAAAATAGATAAATACAGAATCCCTAAAGAAAGCCCAACACGGCAAAATTGAAAATGTTGCAGGCTCGGTTTGATTGAGCCTGTTCATGGACGGTACTGGAAAGTGCAAGTTACCGTCCACGCCCCCTAGCACCGGCTTAAGCAGAATTCAACATTTAAACATGAAATAGTAAAATTTTTGAATTTAAAACATCCGCAGATGTGTTCATACGGCGGTTATCATGGAACCTTCAATGTGACACTTCCGTGCCATTCCATGAAAAGCGGCGTATGGTCCCCAAAGTAATAAAAAGCGTGTGCCCTAAACGAGAAAACAATGGGCGGAACTAAATAAAATGGAATTTTGAAAGGGGATCAGAGGTTATGAAAATAGATAAATACAGAATCCCTAAAGAAAGCCCAACACGGGCAAAATTGAAAATGTTGCAGGCTCGGTTTGATTGAGCCTGTTCATGGACGGTACTGGAAAGTGCAAGTTACCGTCCACGCCCCCTAGCACCGGCTTAAGCAGAATTCAACATTTAAACGTGAAATAGTAAAATTTTGAATTTAGAAACATCCGCAGATGTGTTCATACGGCGGTTATCATGGAACCTTCAATGTGACACTTCCGTGCCATTCCATGAAAAGCGGCGTATGGTCCCCAAGTAATAAAAAGCGTGTGCCCTAAACGAGAAAACAATGGGCGGAACTAAAAAAAATGGAATTTTGAAAGGGGATCAGAGGTTATGAAGCCTGCGTATCACAGATAAGACGTCAAAAGACAAATTTAAAAAGCAGGCAACATGTGTAATGATCGCAACCCCCACATGACCAAGCAACAAGAACCAGTGGTTAGGAGCCAAGGAGGACCCAAAACAAAACAAGAGGGCCATGATGGCCCTGAGGTCGCTCACCTGTATATAGGCCCCCGGAGCGGGGCAAGTTTAAACCCCAGGGATTTTATTTGAACAAACTTGGAAGACATCCATAAGAAGATGTTTCATGATGTTAAGTTTTTACTACACGCATATATTGAGAAACAATGATCTGCACCCGCTCCCCACCCCCGGGAGGGCCAATTTTAACCAAAGGGCTTTTATTTGGACAAACATGGTAGATACCCATAAGACGATGTTTCATGCTTAACATCTAAGCTGAAGCTAATTGGTTTTTTTAAAAGAATTTTTTTTAAGTTTTTACTATACACATATAGTTAAAAACAATGACACCCCTGGGACGGGGCCAGTTTTGACCCCAGGGCTTTTATTTCAACAAACTTTCCCTATATGCATATAGTAAAAACTTAAAAAATCTTCTTTTAAAAAACCCAAAGAGCTAGAGCTAAGATATTTAGCATGTAACATCTTCTAATGAGTGTCTACCAAGTTTGTTAAAATAAAAGCCCTAACATAATAACAGTCTTGACATTACATGTCCCGCTCCTTTTGCCCTTGTGTCCACTCCAGGTACTTGTTTGGTGCCTTCTTGGTGTCCTGCTTGGGTGTGTCCGGGGGCGGCGTCCTGTGAACGTTGCATTTGCCTTGTTGATCTTTATTCTTGTTATTTTGTAGACACTTACTAGAATAGATAAATACAGAATCCCTAAGTTTGAAGTAGATACATTCAGAAAAAAAGAAATTATTAAAAAAAACATTATTTTTTTTTCATGAAAATTTTAAGTTCAAGGGAGGTCATTCTAATAAATTTTGTGCTAGAGTTGTAAACTTTGTCACATATGATGTGGTTGATGACTAGCAACTTGTATTTAATGAAGATAATACCTGAAGAAATAAAGAACTTATAGTGAAAAAACTTATAAAACTAGAATCAGAAATCTTGAAATTCAGTCCATTTGTTGCCATAGCAACAAGAATTTTCAACATAGGAAGATAAGAAAAGGATGTGCATAATTTCCAGACTGCCATCTACCCAAATGTTAAGTTTCATAAAAATATTTTCAGTACTTTTTGCGTTATCACTGGATCCAGGTTTTGTGTAAAAATTGCCATATTTTCAGTCTATTTGTTGCCATAGCAACCAGAATTTTCAGGACAGGAAAAAAAGAAAAAGACGTGCATAATCTCCATACTGCCATCTATCCATATATCAAGTTTCATAAAATATAATCAGTACTTTTTGCGTTATCGCGGGATCCAGGTTATGTGTAAAATTTGCCATATTTTCAGTCGATTTGTTGCTATAGCAACAAGAATTTTCAACATAGGAAGAAAAGAAAAAGACGTGCATAATCTCCATACTGCCATCTATCCATATATCAAGTTTCATAAAAATATTTTCAGTACTTTTTGCGTTATCGCGGGATCCAGTTTTGTGGACGGACGGACTGACAGACGGACGGAGGGTAAACCTAAAGTCCCCTCCGGTAAACCGGTAGGGGACTAATAAAAAGCGTGTGCCCTAAACGAAAAAACAATGGGCGGAACTAAATAAAATGGAATTTTGAAATGGGATCAGAGGTTATGAAGCCTGTGTATCACAGATAAGACGTCAAAAGACAAATTTAAAAAGCAGGCAACATATCCTAAGGGTTATTCAACATTATTCAAGTAGGAATATTGGAACCACCCAACTAGAAAATGCCGAAAAGTTGAAACCAAAATTACTACAAGCACAACAATAATGTCGTGCTTAATATCTTAACTCTAGCTATTTGGTTTTTTTCAAAGAAAAAACATTCCTGCTTTAGTGTAAAGAAAGACCCCCGATACCCTTTGTGAAACATTTCAGACACGAGCGGGCATCTGACCAGAACCACCGACCTTCCGTAAATTAGCTTATTATATTCCTCACATACAAAGAATCCAAAGTCATGATTGGATTTCAAATACAGCAGTAAATGAAAGATGATTTGAAGTTGTACCTCCATCAGGCTCATTAGAGAAGATTTCGAATTGTCTGACCTTAATTAACCGAGCCTGCAACATTTTCAATTTTGCCGTGGTGGGCTTTTTTTAGGGATTCTGTATTTATCTATTTTAATTTATACTCTATAACATTCAATATTATTGTCTTTTTCAGAAACATGAAAACTGCTATACAGGATGTCTGAAACAAAAATAAACAACTTTTGATTTAATAATGACAAAATAATCGTAACTTCAACAAAGAAGCATTCGAAATGACACCATGGTCATGATTTGATTTGAATGTTTTTGGTTCGAGATGAGAAGGGTCTTTAAACATTGCCTTTTTCCAAAATCTATGTTTTCGGTTTTCGTATCCCCGGTTGCAACCGAAACCATTTGAACAACTTCATTGGTAGAAAGTCATGTAAAATTTCATCACATTTAGTCAAGTAGTTACTGAGCGGATGAGATTGCACACACATGTGTACGGCAGACATCGGGCCAATAAGCTCACAGAAATTTTAATAAAGGACTAACGTTTTGCAGATTTACTTTTTCTAGGCATGCATAAATAATGTCGAAATTGGAGAAAAATGCGTTTGTCTCTCGATTCAAATTTTCAAACTGTCAAATCTGCATATTTATGAGACAATATAGCGATAAATCTGCGGTGCAGAGTCTAAAGAAATATATGATTAGATACCGGATTCTGTTCCTTTCAAGCAAAGCACAAAAACATCTTTTAGAAACTTAACTACTTGTAGTATGGACCGGAATAAAAAACACCTACCTGTCCTCCCAACAAATAATCCTCCATCTTGAAAATTCTATACTGTAACCGGAAAACGCGATACTGTAACACGTTCCCTACGGTGTATATGCATATAGGGAAAATCAATGACGCCCTGGGGCGGGGCGACCCCAGGGCTTTTATTTGAACAAACTTGGTAGACACTCATTAGAAGATGTTTCATGCTAAAAATCTTACTCTAGCTCTTTTGGTTCTTTAAAAGAAGATTTTTTTAAGTTTTTACTATATGTATATAGGGAAATTCAATGACCCCCTGGGGCGGGGCCAATTTTGACCCCAGGGCTTTTATTTGAACAAACTTGGTAGACAGTCATTAAAAGATGCTTCATGCTAAAAATCTTACTCTAGCTCCTTTGGTTCTTTAAAAGAAGATTTTTTAAGTTTTTACTATATGCATATAGGGAAAATCAATGACCCCCTGGGGCGGGGCCAATTTTGACCCCAGGGCTTTCATTTGCACAAACTTGGTAGACATTCATTAGAAGATGTTACATGCTAAATATCTTAGCTCTAGCTCTTTGGGTTTTTTAAAAGAAGATTTTTTAAGTTTTTACTATATGCATATAGGGAAAATCAATGACCCCCTGGGGCGGGGCCAATTTTGATCCAAGGGCTTTTATTTGAACAAACTTTGTAGACACTCACTAGAAGATGTTTCATGCCAAATATCTAAGCTCTAGCTCTTTGGGTTTTTTAAAAGAAGATATTTAAAGATTTTTCTTTCGGTTGCCATGGCAACCAGAGTTCTGCATGGAATTAAATTCTTTGAACAATTTTTAAAGGTGACCATCAAAGGAACATTCCTGTTTGGATGAAATTGGCTTAGTGGTTTATGAGGAGATGTCATTTAAAGTAAAAGTTTACGGACGGACGACGGACGGACGAAAAGCGATCACAAAAGCTCACCATGTCATTTTGTGACAGGTGAGCTAAAAAGGACAGGGCGCAAGGCAGAGCACGGATAGGCTCACTAAAATGACACACGAAATAATTTTAAACGACAAGGAAATAAAAGAAAACAAATAAATGATTGAACAACAGGCCCGCAAAGTTAAAGGGCACAGGGGGAGGTGATTCGGGGAAAGGGTGGGGTGGTTGCAAAATTAAAGAAATAAAACTAGGGGTAAAGGGGAAGATACATACCGTAGACGAGAAAACAACAAGGGACACAATCAAGCGTCATCAACACAGTGACATACATCTGAGGAACACAGAAGGGCGCCGCCTTGGAACGATCAGCAGCATAAGTACTGCTTGAGAGTTTAAACCGGTAACTGGTGCACTAAACCTCACTCTTAGCCCCATCATGGTCTTAAAAACGATACGGTGGAAATAAATTGAATCCCCGCAAAGTGAAATTCTCCTCGTACATTTCATCAAAGATGTTATAGTTTCGATCCTTGAAGATCGTTCAGCACGACATCATTGTTGTGTATGCATGCTATTTGGTATTTTTAGTTTCTTCTATTTGGCATTTTTCAACTTGGGTGGTTTCAGTATTCCTACGTGAATACTGTATAATCACCTTAAGGATATGCTGTCTGCTTCTTAAACTGTCTTTTGACGTCTTTTCTGTGACATGCAGGCTTAATAACCTCAAATCTCCTTTCAAAATTCCATTTTATTTAGTTCCGCCCAATGTTTTATCGTTCACAGACAAGACGTCCAAAGACCAATTTAACAAGGGCATCATTGTCGCAAAATACGCCCGTTACAGAAGCTTTTGTCAGGGATGTGGGCACTATAGATATGCATATGGACGATCTGCTTTGGCCAATATCAGGACAATATCTGAAAATATTTATCATCTCGAGTGATCTTGACCTGGCAAATATTTACCTTAATTACATGTGTCCCACTTGTAGTCATGATAGTTATCATTTGTATTAAAAAATGATGCCTTAATGGTCCCCCTACACAATTCATTGAACGCCGCCTTTCCTTGTTGATCTTGTTTTCTCTATGCGACCTTGACTTTTGAAGGTTCCATGATAACCGCCGTATGAACACATCTGCGGATGTTTCTAAATTCAAAATTGTACCATTTCATATTTAAATGTTGAATTCTGCTTAAGCCGGTGCTAGGGTAAGCCGGTGCTAGGGGATGTTGACGGTAATTTGCACTTGACAGTACCGTCCCCATGAACAGGCTCAATCAAACCGAGCCTGCAACATTTTCAATTTTGACGTGTTGGGCTTTCTTTAGGGATTCTTGTTTGCAGAGACCTGGACGATGTGCCAAATACTTAACTTCACAATGGTTGTCATGATAATGACCAATTGAGTTTCAATCCCTCAATAAATGATGATTCAATGATCCGAATACATATTTTCAATTGAACTCTAACCCCTATTTGTCACCTTGACCTTTGCCGCAGACCTAACATTTGCATGCAACACTCAGCCTTATGGTGAACATTTGTGCAAAGTTTATATTGAAATCCCTCAATGCATGTAGACGTTTTGCTCCGGATTAGTGTTATATTGAAAATCTGATATGCATGTAGTAAAAGTTTAGCTTTAGACAAACTTTTTTCAATGACCTCTAAGTGTGACCTTGACCTAGAGACCTGGTTTATGCGCATGACGCTGCTTCTCTTAGTGGTGAACATTTCTATGACGTTTAATTAGAGTCCCTCCATATGTGTAGGAGATATGCTCTGGACAAAATCTCTATATTCTCACCTTTAATGACATTGACCTTGCATATATTAACCTAATTTTCATGTTTCACACCCATTGTCATGATAATGACCATTTGTGTTTTAATCCCAATACATAATAGGAAGTTTGAGTTCTTTTTCATTTATTTGGACTTAAAGATTGGAAATATTCGTAATATGATTGTTTACAATGTCTTTTCCGGAGGCAGAGGTTTTAGAATACGCATAAGTACTAAATTAGTTCCTTATGCAAAACGTTAATGTAATTGATTCGTCATACAATTATAATATTATTAGCCGCCTTGTCCGCTGACACCAAAACAAATTTTGAATGAAAAGCTAGAATATCTTTTGTCAGATGTCTTGAAAGTAAGTTTTGGTTTAGGTGGCAAAAGATGTTCATTTCCACGATAAAAATTAATACGTGAATCAATAATTTTAAAGATGTTACGTTTCCATGTAACTAGAGCATTACTATCCGCATTTTCACGGCGACACCATTTGACCGAAAAAATCCTCTATAGATTCAGCAACCTGACCACGACAAGCATTAAAATCAATCTCAGAAGGAATTCTGTATTTAGGTCCTTTCCAGAATAAGTTACGAATTCTTTTTCTTTTTCATAGGTTTCCTTTATATGTATATAGTAAAAACTTGAAAAATCATCTTCTCTAAATTTACAAAGGCTAGAGTTAAGATATTTTGCATGAAACATTGTGTAGTGAACCTCTAGCAAGATTGTACAATTTATAGCCCTATGGTCAAAATTGGCCCCACCCCCAGGGTCATTGATTTTCACGATGTATATGTAGTAAAAAGTTAAAAAAATCTTCATGTCTGAAGGTATATTGCCTGCCCGTGCTCTGCCTTGTGCCCTGTCCTGTTTTTGTTTGGGGTCCTCCTGGGCTCCTTGCCACTAACGCTTGGGTCGGGTGGGGCTGCGTTCATTGAACGCCGCCTTTCCTTGTCGATCTTGTTTATCATATTTTAGAGCTTTGATATTTGGTATATAATATCATCCATGGGTACGTTAGTTTTCCTTATATTTACAAAGTAAAAACTTGAAAAATCTACTTCTGTGAATTGACAAAGGCTAGAGGTTAAATATGGCATGAGACTTTGCGAAGTGAACCTCTACCAAGATTGTTCAAATTATAGCCCGTGGGTCAAAATTGCTACCGCCCCGGTGGTCATTGATTTTCATAATGTACACAGTCATATTAAAAAAAAATAAAAAAATATTTTTATGGAGGTACAAGGCATAGAGCTTTGATGTTTGCTATATAAAATCATCTATAGGTCCTCTAACAAAGTTGTTCAAATTTTCCCCTGGTGTCAAAATTGGCCCTGTTCGGGGGCTAGACGTAAACCCTGGTGATGTATGGTATATAGCATTTGAAGATATGATTTTCTTGTAGAACCATATATTACAGAACCATAATCTAATTTTGACCGATAAGACTTCTGTATAATTTCAGTAATGTGGAAGAATTATGTAGTAAATCGCTGTTTGTACATGTACACGCATTTAAAATTATTTGTCTTTTCTTAGGACATATGCAATATATTGTTTGTAGAAAATATTTACATAATTTATTAAGTTATTTATTATATTTATTAATTTCTTTTTGATAAACAAAAATATTTTTTCGCATTGAACGCCGCCTTTCTTGTTGATCTTGTTTATCATATGTTTCGCATACCATGCGTTTATTCATGAAAGTACTTGTGTACCAATTTGTGCCATTAAGTTGCAGTATATGACTAGCGTTTTTTCTTCAGCTGGACTCGGCACTGAAGGTCGTTCCACGTTTACACGACCTGCTTATTTATCAGTTAGAGATGTGCAGGGCACGCAAAACAAAATTTTGCCGCTTTTGCTTTGCCCATTCCATTACAACGTACCGTCTCAATTGCAGGCCTCATGTTCGAGATTTTTTTTGTAATAATACTTTCTTGCTAAACACTTTTTTTGTCCTCCGCCTTTTCGAAGAAAAAAAGGGGATTTAGTAATAGTCCGTCTGTCCGTCCGTCCGTCATAATTTCGTGTCCGGTCCATAACTTTGTCATTTATCAAAGGAATCTGAAATAACTTAGCACAAATGTTTGTTATAATAAGACGATGTGTCATGCGCAACAACCAGACCCCTACCTCCAAGGTCAAGGTCGCACTTGCTCATTCAAGGTCAACATTGTCTATTTGATGGTATATGTCGTGTCCGGTCCATAACTTTCTTATCTTTGTAGGGATTTTGTAAATACTTCCCACAATTGTTCACAATAATGAGACGATGTGTCATGCGCAACAACTGGTCACCTACCTCCAAGGTCAAGGTCACACTTGGAGGTCAAAGATTAACAAAGTCTTTTACAGGGTATATTTTTTTTCGGTCCATAACTTTTTCATTTATCGAAGAAATCTGAAATAACTTGGCACAAATGTTTGTTATAATAAGATAATGTGTCATGTGCAACAACCAGACCCCTACCTCCAGGGTCAAGGTCGCACTTGCTCATTCAAGGTCAACATTGTCTATTTGATGGTATATGTCGTGTCCGGTGCATAACATTCTTATCTTTGAAGGGATTTTGTAAATACTACCCACAATTGTTCACAATAATGAGATGATGTGTCATACCCAACAACCGATCACCTACCTCCAAGGTCAAGGTCACAATTGGAGGTCAAAGATTAACATAGTCTATTACAGGATATAATTTGTGTCCAGTCCATAACTTATTAATAGATCAAAGGATTTTGTGTCTGATCTAAAACTTCTTCAGGATTTCGAAATAACTAGGCACAAATAGTCACAATGATAAGATATGTCATGCATAACACATGTGTCCCTACATTCAAGTTCAAGGTCACACATAGAGGTCAACGATTTACATAGTCTGTTATAGGGTATATTTTGTGTCCAGTCCATAACATGGAATTTTAAAAATACTTTTCACAAATTATCACAATAATAAGATGATATGTCAGGCGCAAAACATGGATCCCTACCTCCAAGGTCACACTTAAAGGTCAAAGATTGACATAGTCTGTTATAGGGTATATTTTGTGTCTGATCTATAACTTCTACATTGTTAAAGGGATTTTGAAAATACTTGGCACATATAGTTATATTAATAAGACGATATGTCATGCACAACACCTGCACCCCAACCTCCAAGGTCAAGGTCACAATTAGAGGTCAAACGTTAACATGATAGAATTTTAAATTCCATGTTTCATTTTACTAGTATTTCTTTAATAAATTTATTCTTGCATTTGCAGATCTAGCATTGATCATAATGTTGGACTGAAAGTCCTGAAATCCATAATAGCACAATTGTATGCTTCATATAAAACTTCCCCGAGGCGGGGGACGTTGGTAACTGTTACAAATTCTTGTTATATATAAGAACTAAAGAGTACTATAAATAATTCCGTGGTCAATGTGTTAATAATCCTAATATGAATTGATTGAATTGACATGTTGAAGGTGACATTTAAAACGAAAAAATACTGCTCAATATACAATAAGCAGAAACTTAAACCCATAATTAATGGAATAAATTTACATAATTTATAAAACTGTCGATAACTGTCCGCATTTCTTATGCTCTCCGAAAAATTTCGGGGTAGCATATAGTCGCCGGGTTGTCCGTCTATCCGCTCTCACTGAAATGACGGTGTGGGATGAATATCCATGTTCAACCCGTACAGACGGTACTTGTGGGGAAAAATGTTGCTTGTGGGGTGCAAATACGTTGCTTATGGGGTTTTAGAGATCAGAGATCAAAGAAAAAAAACCCATAATGTCAACTCAGTAGGAACGTCCGTCCGTACGTACGTACGTCCCGAATTCGTGTCCGGCCCATAACTTCGTTATTTGAAGTCGGATTTTACCAATTATTTCACAGAAATGATCACCATATTAAGACGACATGTTGCGCGCAAAATTTGGGTCGCTACCTTGAAGGTCAAGGTCAAAGCATGACTTAGCAGCAAAGTCGTGTCCGGCCCATAACTTCGTTATTTGAAGTCGGAATTTACAACTATTACACAGAAATGATTACACAGAAATGATCACCATATCTAGACAATGTGTCGCGCGCAACATTTAGGTTGTTTTCACACTTTGAACTTTGTCTGTGATATAACTCTGACACTACAAAAGGTATACCTTCCTGTGTCCAAAACCCATTCGGGGAGCATCACCCGGTTCTTGTTATTTTCGGACACATTTATCGACACCCCCGGTATGGGACTCATAACCATGTTCTGTTAAATTTAGTTGTATACAACCTGCATATATACATAAGTGAACAGTAACCGCCAGAATAAGCATTGCAAAATTCACAAGTAACAAAATTTATGATACCGGGGTACCTTAACCTTGTGACGTAAGAGCTTCTATTTCCGGAAACAAATACACGCAGTACTTGAAGAAAACTTCGTCAATGAAAGCTCAATCAAACTGGGCCTGCAACATTTTCAATTTTGTTGTGTTGGAGGGATTCTGGTTTTCTCTATTTTCGTGTCCATGCTTGTGGCCTGTCCCGTTTTTAGTCCCCTACCGGTTTAACCGGAGGGGACTTTAGGGTTTACCCTCCGTCCGTCTGTCTGTCTGTCAGTCCGTCCGTCCACAAAACTGGATCCCGCGATAACGCACAAAGTACTGAAAATATTTTTATGAAACTTGATATATGGATAGATGACAGTATGGAGATTATGCACGTCTTTTTTTTTCTTCCTATGTTGAAAATTCTGGTTGCTATGGCAACAAATAGTCTGAAAATATGGCAAATTTAACACATAAACTGGATCCAGTGATAATCTAAAAGTACTGAAAATATTTTTATGAAACTTGAAATATGGATAGATGGCAGTCTGGAGATTATGCACATCTTTTTCTTTTCTTCCTATGTTGAAAATTCTGGTTGCTATGGCAACAAATAGCCTGAATTTCAAGATTTCTGATTTAAATTTTTCAGCTTTTTCACTATAAGTTCTTTATTTCTTAAGGTGTTTACTTCAAACTTTAAATATAAGTTTCTGGTCATCAACCACATATGTGACAAGGTTTACAACTCTAGCACAAAAATTATCAGTATTACCTCCCTTGAACTTAGAATTTTTATTGGAAAAAAATGTTGTCTTTTTTAAATAACTTCTTTATTTCCTAATGTATCTACTTCAAACTTCATATATATGTTTCTTATTATCACTCAACATTTTTGAGAAGGTTAAATACTCTAGCAAGACTATTTCCAGAATTATCTCCCCCTTGAACTTAGATTTTTTTCGAGAAATTGGTATTATTCACTCCAACTTCTTCATTCCTTATAGGATTTACTTTAAAATCCCACATCATAATAATATGACAAGGTTGTATAAACATAATTTCCTTACTAGGCAGGGAAACTTAACACATTACTGTCATATAGACAAACTTAGAACTCAAAAGATTTAAGTTCATTCATGTCATTCATTCACTGGTAAAATTGACTGGCCAATGGCCCATCAGAAAGTTGCTGGGGTTCTAACCGGTAGGGGACTTATGGATTGCTTTCAATACTATGATAATTGCTTGTTGTTGTGGGTCCGTCTGGATTCCTTGCCACTGGTTCGTGTTGCTGGTCGTGTTTGGGTTGCGTTCATTGAACCCCGCCTTTCCTTGTTGATCTTGTTTGTCGTATTCGATTGTTTGAAAAACTATCGCGCATGGATTTAAGTTGACGACAGAAAGAACGTTGTTGTATGTTGTTAGAAAAACGAAGTAATTGATGACAAATGACGTCATTTTAATAAAAATATAAGATGAAATATAAGAAAATGTCGATAGCTGTAGCCTGTCGATAGTACACCTACCCTCATGATAAATAAATAAAACATGTACATGATCTTGTATATATATATATATATATATATATATATATATATATATATATATATATATATACATGTATACAAAAAGGTACAGCCCAGTGAACATAACAAAAGAAAAAGAACATAATGTCTTAAAGGATGGCAGAACAACGACAAAAACATCTAAGCTTTAAAAACTGTGCTTCATAGTCTTCCACTTTGTCCGTAACAAAGTTACTATGACGTATCATACCTGCTGGGCTCCTTTCCGGTGGTCCGGTGTTACTGGGTCGTGTATGGGTTGCATTTAATGAACGCCGCCCTTCCTTGTTGATCTTATTTTAAATATTTAACAATATGTCTATAAAATAAAATATGATAAACAAGATCAACAAGGAAGGGCGGCGTTCATAACATGCGACATATATCTCTGCATCAGTTTTTTACCGAAACTTATGTATTGTCCAACAATATTGACCTGGCACTGCATTAATTTCCGTAAAGGTCAGGTGATAAACTGTGGTATCTAACGAATGTATCGATATCTTTGTTAACTTCACACGTCAATTAGTTGTGGTGTATTGGTATAGATGCCTGACTACTGATCTGAAGTTCTTTGGTTCGATACCTCACCAACCCCACGTTATGAGAACATGAATTTTTTTAATTTTATTTTGAAATTTACTTGCAAGAATAAATTTGAAATAGTTGAATTACATATGGTTTTTAGGATACCTTTTAAGTTGTGGTTTTTTATACAATTTTATTTTTTATTTCATTACATTATCTTTAACTAATAAAAAGTACAGCGCGTTCATAATACAAATTAAAAATACTACACAGATAGAATGCACACACACAAAAATCAAAGCGTTATGCACGAGTTAAGATAGAAATGGCAATTTAAAAAAATAAGAAAAGAAAAAATATAAAAATTACTGGACTAGGATTCGAACCTTCGAGTGTACGTCTATATTCTTGAAGTGAAAGCCCTTAACGACTGTGCTAAGGAGGATTTATACTTTAGGCCATTTAACAACTGGTTATATACATTCATATCAATCTACAAGTAGATAGTAACGTTTACGGAATTTACCGACTATGGGGTCAAATGCAAGAGTGCCAGGTCAATGTTGTTGGACAATATTTTCGAGCTGTATCCTTACTGTTTGTTTTTTTTATTGGATTTTACGTCATACCGACACAGTATAGGTCATATGGCGACGTTCCAGCTTTACTTGTGGGGGAAGACCTCAGGTGCCCTTCCGTGGATTATTTCAGGCACGAACGGGTACCTGAGTAGAACCACCGACGTTCCGTAAGGTAGCTGAATAGCTTCTTCGCGTCAAAAATTCAAAGTCCCTGTAGGAATTCGAACCCAAAGTGGTGAGGGGCAAGTGGTTTGAAGTCAACGACCTTAACCACTCGGCCACGGACGCCCCTTATTTTCAATATGATTTTTATTTACCCCATGCCTATTTTTTCTCACCTATATAAGTATTTTTAAATGGCCCAGGGAAAAACAGAATCCATAAAAATCACAAATATCCTTGATATGCTTATGAAAAGCTAAATCTACCGTCCACGCCCCTAGCACCGGCTTAGCATTATTCAACAATGAAATGGTAAAATTTTGAATTTAGAAGCACCCGCAGATGAGTTCATACGGCGGTTATCATGGAACCTGCAATGTGACACAGTAGTGCCATTCCATGAAAAGCGGCGTCTGGTCCCCAAGTAAATTAAGCTTGTGCCCTAAACGAGAAAAACAATTGGCGGAACTAAACAAAATTTAATTTCGAAAAGGGATCACAGGTTATGAAGCATGTATATCACAGATTAGACGTCAACAAAAGAAAAAAAGCACGCAACATATCCTAAGGGTGATTCAACATTATTCCAGTAGGAATATTGGAACCACCCAAATCGAAAAAGCCAAAAAGTTGAAACTAAAAATTACCACAGACACACCAATAATGTCGTGTTGAACTATCTTTAAGGCTCGGTTTGATTGGGCATGTTCATGGACGGTACTGTCGAGTGCAAACTACCGTCCACGCCCCCAGCACCAACTGAAGCAGAATTTAACATTAAAACATGAAATGGTAAAATTTTGTAATACTCTTTATCACTACTGCAATCACAATTTCCAAGAACGCCTTCATCATCAGTACAATAACTTTTTGCACTAGTATACTTTTTCACCAATACAGACACGTTTTGCACCAATACAAGCAACTATAGCTATTTGTGAGGTTTATATTCTTATTTCTCTCTATTTCGTTCGCCTGAAACGGTTCAAACACCCCAGTGATGCTATTACTACTGACCGTTCCAATGCGGTACCCCTCTGTGTTCCTTTTACACCAATTCAGTCCCTTTTTTTTAAAATACAACCACCGTCATGAAACAAACAATTACTATCCATATAATCATCAACAACATCATCATATACTTTGACATTATATATATTAACAACACTACTTTCTTGATTAGGTTAACGTTGATTATAATTGTTTCTATCAATACTAGTATCATATAATCTATTTTTTATTTTTGAAAAGATGGCTAGCTGTAAAATTTTCTACACCAACATTTTCAGAATCATTTTCTTTGTCTATCTTTTGTAAATCTATTAACTATAAATACACTGTCAAACTGCTTCCTGTAAGGTATTGTCATCTATGATAGTGCTAAACATGTTGACATGAGTTAGAAGACTGCTCAGCCATATAACGTTAACATAAAGTATCTCATTCACTTACCGAATCAAATCAAGAAAATTTACTTTCTTTGTCTGATGTTAGGTAAAGAAACTGATATCTGCCGTTCATTATAATACCTGCCTACTGAAAGTGAATATTTGAAGAGCTAAATGTCTAATAAATAAAGTTTTGCAATACTATTATGACATGTCAAAGTGGCAAAGCCACCACAAAAAAAAACGCATTCAACACTGGTTTCTACTATAAGGATCAAAGAAATTATATGATTTTGATTTTGATTCTTTTAAGATTGCACTGGAGTAGCATGGGTTAGAATTACATTGGTTTATTGTCTCCAAAGTGGCTTCCAACTTAAATTAAGAAACATCTATTTTAAAGATACGCTACCATGAATAAGTTCGACATTGTTCCAAAGTGGCTTGGAATATCTTCAGTTGTCAAATATTCCTTGCCAATACATGTATACAAATTGACATCTCCATTAAGAATGTCATCTAAAATACTAATTCCACATCTAAGAGCGAAAGTAAAATTGTAATCGATAGCACATGTACAGTTTGCAAGACACTGCTCTCCTTCTAAAGGAAGGATGTCAATCATGAATACTTGCTTGAAGAAACATTTTAGTATAAGCTGTCAATGAAAACAAAAATATAAACTTATAAAATACAAGTATGCTATAGAGAGTAAGATATGAAGAATGTATACAAATATACTGTATTTCCCCTTATGTCTGTGCTATGTAAAATGCATAAATGACACTAATATCAGACCAAAGTTTACTTATTTTAAACTATAACAGAACCATTTAGAGTCACATATGACCAAACTTTAACAAACATAATCAAATCATAATGTATATTTAAGTATGAAAGTTATGTATTAAAGAGTCAGGCTAGAGATATGGGAAACATTACCTATGGTTTTCTCATTTTTATGTAGTTTATCTATTCGATTAGAAAGCTGCTTTTAGACTTGTTCCTCTTATACAGCGTTTTGGTCCATTAATCCCTCATTAATAGACATTCTGTCAATTATTTTAACGTTTTATTTCTCTTTAAGCTGGTTATATTTTGCGCCAGTGCCAGTATTATCGTAGAATTAGTTAATAATCCGTTGGAAATCGATTTAAATCTTACACACCAAAGTTTACTTGTTTATCATGTGCAAAAGAATCGACAACTGATTATGTAATTATAATCGTATTGTAAAAGTAAAGAACATTCTGAATGGAAAATAATAATAATACCTATATAATTACAAAGACGGCCTTCGTTGATTATTTCTACAAATCAAATCTCCAAATTAAAATGGCGGGGATGTGGCGACTTATTAATGAGTTGTGTGCTTAGGATGAAGTCAGCTCGTTCTTTATAGATGGAGTAAAATATGTTGCGATACATTATTTCGATCAAAATAGATAAAGTCAAAATTCGTCGCTTTAGTCAATGAGGTAGGACAGCATTATAATATAAAAAAATGAACATAATAGGACGGCTAAATTTCATTCATGTTGCTAATATTTATCCATTTCATCGACGTCAGTACATGTACATAGATAAAAAAAGCCGCATATACATCAATTTCCTAATCAGTGTTCATTGACATGTTCACACCTATTAATAGAGAGAAGATATCACGAATAATGAAAGAATCATTTAAGCCATTCCAAGATAAATCTAGCTTATTCACAGAGACTTGTTAATAAAACGTCTTACGAATACTGCCAATAGGGAATGATAAAACATCTTTAAGCGCCATTATTTATACATATTGTTCTACTCTATGAGAAATTTTAGAGACATTTCTTCCATCAATCTCTCATTTAAAGATTTCCGATTCATTGTAGAAGTGTTTAATTTCTTTTTAGGCTCTTCATACTGCGGAACAATGTCCATTGTAAGAGACTTATATTTTAGTCTGCTGGAATATTTCATGAGCCTTGTAAATGTATTCTTTTGTACACAAATTACTTAACTATACACACTTCAACATGGAAAGCATAAACAACAAATCTGTATTCTATTCTAATGTGACACGGAGTTTTGTTTCAATACAATCAGGTTTATCATAAAATATCGTTGAACACGTTTTATGTTATCAATTGTTTTTATTTTCCTATTATTTATTTCTAGAACGGATCTTATTTGTCACATTATACTACGAACATTGCCAAATCTTTAATTAGGAGCACTAGCCTTTTGTTACTAGTAAAGTGTTAGCCCAGATGAGCCAACCCAGTCTTCACGTTTATGCATAATGAAAAATTCTATACTGTTGCAAGTCGAGTGTTTAGAGTCGAAGACTTCTAATCAAGTTACCTCTCTGGCGTGGATTCGATCCCCGGGAGATGCTTTGGTAGTTTAGCGCGAAGGAATGTGGTCTAGTACTGGTGTAACTCTCCAGGAACGATGGTTAGGAAACTACCCGCCTATATGACTGAAATACTGTTGGGAAAAGGCGTAAAATCAAACAAACAAACAAAGCAAGTTTATTTGTTTCATTATATTGATAGTGAAGTATTTTAAATCTTTCATCCAATTGTTCTCAAACCATTACATAAATATTCAAGGTTTAAAAGATAAAAAGAATAAAATTTTCCATACCGCCTCCACAAAAATGACTTCACATTTACTTACACAACGAATTATGTATTCACATGTTCAATGCTTAGTTATTAAAAAGGTCGGCTTTCTTTTTTTAGAACCCTTAAACGTTGTACCAAATGTTAGAATAAAAGTGTTGTTTTGTACTTGGTTTGATTAAAAAGTTTTTTTATGAACGGTCATATGATATGAATTTTACAGGAAGTTATATAAAAGTAGAAACTTGTGCAATGTCAATTGTTAAGCAGATACAAACATTGGGACGATAATGTTAATGATACTATGAAAACTCTAAAAACAACTGCACATAATTGCATATGATTGTTTTTGCAGTTCCATAAAATACTAGAATGTACGCCATAAAATGTATTCGTTTGAAGTAAAACAATAATGAGAAGGGACTCATAAACCCGGTGTATTATGAGATTATAAAAAAGAACGTAGTCAAGAAACTATAATGATTATTTATACTTTATTGAAATGACATTATGACCATCCAAGTGTAAATGGTCAGTGGAAAGGTAAAACTAAAATTGACTTGACATTATGTCATAATTTTGTTCAATTTTATATTTGTCTTTGAAAAGAAAGCCGGTGTATGTTTGAACCCAACTGGGGACTTTGGATTCTTTCATGTGAGAAAGCTATCAAGCTAGCTGACGGAACGCCGTTGGTTGTACTCAGGTGCCTGCACGTGCCTAAAATAATTCACGGAGGGTCTACTGAGGTCTTTTTCCGACAATAAGACTGGAAAGTCGCCATGTCTGAACGCTTCTGCCTTGGTGCGACGTAAAACCCAAGTAAAAATGTTATTAGAAAGCATTTATAAAAGGTTTCAGTTCTACCGATTTGTTAAGCGTACCCTGATGACAACAATTTAAACATTCCACATTTTGAAAAGTTTTGAACGTTCTGCAGAGCAATTCTTTTCTACACAAAATACGTTTGTAGTTATTATATTATTATATTAATTAATATCGCCAATTCCCTGAGGCTTTCTCAATTGAGTTTATTTGAGATTGTTACGAATAATTTTAACAGAAATATAACAATCAGCAAATAACGACCATTTAAGACGTTGAATGGTCTGCTTGTTGATATACAATGATCCGCGAGTTCATGAAATGAATACTAAAAGACTGGCTCGAAATGACAAGAAATTAATGATTTATCCGATATTATCATTACTGGGTAAATAAATAAAATCGGATCACTTCAACCCGATATATTCTTTGAAAAACAACATGCCTTGTCAAAATGGCGAGTGCAGTGATATGATCAGTTTACATTAAAATGGGTAAAGTTGGAAGGAAATCATACTGTATATAAATATTTGGAACACGAATAATGTTTATTGAAATTAAACAGCATCTTAAATCAAAATTAGCATTATTTAAAACAAGGAAACAATGTTCAGACAAATGACAATCAATCCATGGAAGGATGAGTATGCCCTTTTCTCATATGTTCGTGCCTCTTAAGCGGTAAAGCAGCGCATGTGCAGTAAATATTTACTACATGAAAATATTTTTGGCCAGTCATGTACTCTCAACTCTCATTTTTGTTATTTGAATTCAAGAAACTTGAAAAACAATATTTTTTAGTATCTTACCTTTTCATGACGACATTGACCGTCTAAATCTAACAGTTCGTTTTTTAATAGGTCCTCCGTGTTACGGTGTATTTTTAAAACTAAACTCAATTAAAAGAGAGTCAATTTACTCGCATATTATCATAAAACTTGTGTAAGTACTAAGTTTGTTTTGATAGAGATCAACAGCTTTTTAAATTTTGAAAAATTACATCCATACATTGTATTTGTTTTAAGTTACATTTTTATATTGTTTCCTAATTTCTTTAAACAAGGTTAGTTAACTGTCAATCAAAATCTCTTCAAATTTCATTGAACAAGGTAAGTAAACTATGTGAATACAATTGTCAACTTTAACAAGGAACATTAAAAGTTAATGGGCTTTCTATGCTTCACAATGTGAACACATAAATGCACTTTGACTTTTTACTACATGGACATTTGAGCACAGTGCAGGTGCACCTGTTGATCACATTTAGCTCAAATGAATGATCACAAATGATCTTGAAAATTTAACATTTTCATGGAAATATTTTTGATGAGGTTTTAAGTTTAATGTCTTATCAACCGGATGCGCTAATTGATTTCATCTAATTTGATATACAATGAAAAATAGTGGCCCATTAACTGATCGTGGTGCTCATTTCAGCCACAAAATTTCACAATTCTGCTTTACTTTTGCACAATTCCTGCGTTGCTGGATATACATGGTGCAAATGGTTTCTGAGAATAACAAGCTACATTTACAAAGCCATAAATGTAGTTGTTTAAGACTTTGGAAAACTTAAAGCTTGGGGTTTACTATTTGTAGGTGCAATTACATTTAATTTAGTGATCTATGGTCGGGCTGTAACCTTGTCTCATCAATATTATAAATTATTTGTGGCTTTTTGTGTAGATTATACTTATTGAAAATAGCAGCAAGTTTTTATAATACTTTTTAACACATTCTGGTGTGGTGGATGTTGCACGGTTACTGTCAAGTTTTGATGGTTTCAATGAAATTAGTCTGTTACGCCATCTTTTTAGAAAGCCATAAATTCAATTACTTAATTGTTTGTTGCTGCTCTTTTTCCCCAGGGCAATGCCTAATTCACCAGCAGCATCGGAGTATTACTGTACCCGTACCCAAACTCAGTCATAGTCTTAATATGCTCAACAAGGGTCAATTCCTCGTCATCTATATAACGTGTTTCCATTTGTGTCTTAAATTAAAGAGGGTCAATGTAACCTTTCACTCTGTCTTTTAACGCTTGTACTGGTACCCAAACTGAAGAGCTACTTTCTTAACAGCTACACCTTGATCTTTTACAGCCTTGAATGCATTTAATAATGACTCTGATGTATAGGCTCTGTATTTCTTCTGCCAATGTAAAGGGGAAGTCTAGAATTATGACAATTATTTATTTAAAACATGTTCAGATTAAGAAGGATTCTGCAGGAAAACCTAATAGAATATCTGACCTTCCAATATACCTAAATATTTTTTATATCATATTAACTGCCTAGAACTGTTAATTTATATGTTTTATTGTGTTTCTGTGTGTGTTGATATAACCTAATTCGCTCCCTCCAAAGACAAATAACAAAAATTTATGACAAAAACAAACTGGAAATGTTAATTGGCCATTATATTTTGCCATTTTACTTTTAAGAATAGTATATAATGATTAATCTAACACGAACAAAATGGACGCTGGCAAAAATTGAACAGGAAAAGTTTTACAAGAAAGTTCGATTTTTTTTAACAAATTATGAGTAAAAGGTAAAAATTTTGTATTTGATATCATAAGTAACAGTGTTTGAATACGATTTAGCAATGCATTTATAATTAATAACTGTTCTCATGTTCTGTTGATGAATGTTGGCCTGCAAGTTGTCAAAACAGTTGCATAGTAATCGGATACGCACGCGATGCCAAAAGGCGTATTTCCTGTAAACGAATTCACGGACAAATTAGAAATGGGCATAACTAATTTCAAAACTAGAGGGTTTTTTTAGATGTAAGACTGTTTTTAATCTTGAAATACTTAATTATGGTTGATCTTTAAAACCGTACAATTTACAATAAACGTATGCCAAATTTGATAAGCCAGTGTCATTATATTGCTAATTGATTATATTTGACTGATTTATGTCATTTCCTATTATACATGTATAGATATTGTATTGTGTGCCATTATTGCGAAATTAAAATGTTCAATGTGCAACTCAGGTTTGTAAACATTCATCCCATAAGGCTATGCGTAATACTTCATTAGATTAATTCAGCCTATTAATTGAGACACATGCATTAGGTACATAGTAAACGAGAGATATCAAAAACATACCTAATGGCTTTCTCATTTTTATGCATTTTCCTAATCGATTAAGACTTGTTCCTATTATACAGTTTTTTTTGTTCATTAATCCCTCATTAATAGACATCCTGTCAATTATTTGAACGTTTTATTTCTCTTCAAGCTGATTATATTGTGAGCCAGTGCCAATAATATCTGGATTCATCAGAAGAGTTGGCTGTGTCTGAAGTAAGAAATTATTTCTGACGTATTATCTTGGATTATATACATTGCATTTAAAATTGTTGGTCGTAACCATCAATTGTCTGATGGTTACAATCACACTTTTTATACCCCCGCACAACGAAGTTGTAAGGGAGGTATACTGGAAGCAGCTTGTCCGTCCGGACGTCTCCCCGTCCGTCCGTCCGTCGAGTTTTTCCTTCTCCGTCCAATAACTTGAGATTCCTTTGGCCCACAGTCTTCATATTTGGCATGGAGGTTAGTCATGATTAGTAAATGACCCTATTATAACCGCTTCCGTGGTCGAGGGGTTAGAGTCGATGACTTCTAATCCGGTTACCTCTCTGGCGTGGGTTCGATCCCCGGGAGATGCTTTGGTAGTTAAGCACGGAGGAAGGTAGTCTAGTACTGGTGTAACTCTCCAGGTACGATGGTTAGGAAACTACCCGCCTATATGACTGAAATACTGTTGGGAAAAGGCGTAAAATGAAAGAAAGAAACAAACAAAAGATTACCCTATTGATTTTGGGGTCAAAGGTCACGGTCACAGGGGCCTTGACTGAATAAACCTTGTCCGCCCAAAAACTTGAGATTCCTTTGACCCACAGTCTTCATATTTGGCATGGAGGTTAGTCATGATTAGTACATGACCCCATTGATTTTGAGGTCACTGAATCAAAGGTCAAGGTCACAGGGACATTGATTTAAAAAACCTTGTCCACCCAATAACTTGAGATTCCTTTGACCCACAGTCTTCATATTTGGCATGGAGGTTAGTCATCATTAGTAGATAACTCCTATTGATTTTGAGGTCACTGGGTCAAGGTCACAGGGTCCTTGACTTTAAAAAGCTTGTCTGCCCAATAACGTGAGATTCCTTTGACCCACAAACTTCATATTTGACATGGAGGTTAGTCATGATTAGTTAATGACCCCTTTTGATTTTGAGGTCACTGGGTCAAAGGTCACAGGGGCCTTGACTTAAAAAACTTGATTTTAAAGTTTTCACATTTGAAGCATGGAAAATACATATCTTAGCAATGCACTGGCTTAGTAACCTCAGATTTGGCAGGGTGGGTGTCTTTGAGTTCTAAATGGCCACTGTTGATTCTGACAAAGTGGTATGCGGGGGTATTCACGCCATGACAGTGGCAGTTCTAGTTAAAAATGTTCTACACTATTAAAGTTAATTTCAATGGAATGGCAGAAATTTCACAGCCTTGTTTTTTAAACTTAACATTTATGTAGAATTCAGCTGTTTTTCGTTATTAATACATGTACATTCATCTAAACACATAATGAAAAGAGCTTTATGAACAATCATAGCAATGAAACGTTATTGTTCCGTGGAGACATCCCTGTCAACCATTGAATAATTTTACTTCATTTTATTTGGTTGGCGTTGTTGCACAGTGCCTATAGTTATGGAGAAACAGCAATTATTTGGTTAAAGTATTTGCTGTGTTGCAATTTAGATTTCATAACGGTACACTATGTGTCAAGAAGTGGAGGTAAGTATTGAAAAAAATACTCCACTTCCAATCATTGGAAAGTATAAATTCACTGTAGTTTTAATGTTTAAAAGGAGCAATACGAATAGAATCAAAATTGATACCGATATTAATGTGCAAAAGCATACCATCTGCGTTTCAATCTATATCAATTATGTTCCGTTAAAATATTGATAGCAGTACTCGATGCGTCTCAGTTTTGCATGATAATATACATTTGTAACAGAAAATAGTTCATTTTCTCAATAATCCCATTGCACAAATACAACAGAAATAAATCAATGTAATAAATACAATAATATTAAAATTTAAACGGTTTCTTGCAGGAGACAGTTTTAATAATTTAAAACTTTATCATTTAACTGTTTTCAAAATTGTATGGTAAAAACAACAAAACGTTTGTATTGAGAATATAATTGACAACAAACGATCAATAGAAGGTCTTTGGAGACCGGTGACCATCGAAGATGGGATACCGCAGAAGGTCGATGAGTAGGTCACCTGTATGTATCATCCAGACGTTTGAGATTTTCTTTCAAAGGTCTGGATGATACAGACTACAGTAATATTTTCATGTTAATATTTAACTCTTTTTATACCCCCACAAACAAAGTTTACGGGGGGGGCGTATATAGGAGTCAGCTTGTCGGTCGATCCGTCGGTCGGTCCACATCATGGTTTCCGGACGATAGCTAGAGTTTGGAATGAGGTATTGTCATCAAACTTGGTATATAGCAACCTTATGTGAAAACTCCGTTTGGTATTGCATTTGGACCCCATGGGGTCAAAGTCACCGTTTCTAAAAATAGAAAAATGTTTTCCAGACAATAACTTGACTTAGGAATGAGATTCTGTCATCAAGCCTGGTGTATAGCAAGCTTATATGAAGACCTGGGTTGGTATTGCATTTTGGCCCCCTGGGGTCAAGGTCAAGGTCACCGTTACTAAAAATAGAAAAATGGTTTCCGGACAAAAACTAGAGTTAGGAATGAGATATTGTTATCAAACTATAGCAAGCTTATATGAAGACCTGGGTTGGTATTGCATTTGGGCCCTCTGGGGTCAAGGTCACCGTTACGAAAAATAGAAAAAATGGTTTTCGGACAATAACTAAAGTTAGAAATGAGATATTGTAATGTAATTTGGTGTATAGGAAGCTTATATGAAGACCTGGGTTGGTATTGCATTTGGACCCCCTTGGGTCAAGGTCACAATTACAGTGTTACTAAAAATAGAAAAATGGTTTCCGGACAATAACTAGAGTTAGGAATGAGATATTGTTATCAAACTTGGCGTATAGCAAGCTTATATGAAGACCTGGGTTGGTATTGCATTTGGGCCCCCTGGGGTCAAGATCACCGTTACTAAAAATAGAAAAATGGTTTTCGGACAATAACTAGAGTTAGGAATGAGGTATTGTAATCTAATTTGGTGTATAGGAAGCTTATATGAAGACCTGGGTGGGTATTGCATTTTGACCCCCTAGGTCAAGGTCACCGTTACAGTGTTACTAAAAATAGAAAAATGGTTTCCGGACAATAACTAGAGTTAAGAATGAGATATTGTAATCAAACTTGGTGTATAGCAAGCTTATTTCGAGACCCCAGTTGCGATTACAATTAATTGAAATATTTCTTTGTACACAGTTCAAATCTTTCTTCAGTTTTAAAAGTCAAAGTTGCTGGTTGGGGTATTAATCACCTTCAGTGATAGGTCTAGTTATTTTTAAAGTGCACTTGAATATTCTTCAATGTACATATTTTAAACAACCATATGTGCATAAAGTATATTATTTATTACCAATTAAACAGCAACCGCCGAGCGGGGGCAACTCTCGACTGTTTTTACTTTTTCTAAACTAAACAAACAAACAAACGGTATACACAAATCTTGAAGAAAAAAGGTTAAGTTTTCCTTTTTTTTAATTTTAATAGATTTGACTTGTCACAATGTTTCTTTAATGTAGTGTTATTGTCATTAAAAATTATATATATTAGCAAGTTACATAATTATGACAATTTGACCTTGACGGTCAAGGTAATTTAAAGGTCAAGGTCAATTCAGCCTTTCAGAAGGTATTGTCCAAAATGTTGTTTTGTCAAAATATGAAAATAATCCATTTATTTATTTAACCTTCAAGTTCAAGGTCATAAAAAGGCTTTGGTCAATGTCAGTTTGATATTCTTGAAGGTTTTATCCTAATGAATGTTCTGTTTTCATATGAAGTCAATCCATTCAATAATAACAAAGTTACACCAGTTACAGCAAAATAAAAAAATGAAAATTTTATTAATTTGACCTTCAAGGTCAATGTCATATATGAGTTCAAGGCACGGTTAGTATGGCTAACTTAAAGGGCTTCCCCTAAAGATAATTATGTTCTAGTTTGAAGACAATCCATTCAAAAAATAGTTATAGTCACAAAAGGCAAGAAACAAGCAAAATTTGAACATTTGACCTTGAAAGTCAACGTCATTTATAGATGAAGGTCAAGGTTTGTCTGGTCTACTGAAAGGTCCAAGAACTTAAAAGTTAAAACTTAAAAGTCAATATCCTAGTTTGCGGACATGACTTTAACTAGATCTCTAACTAAAAACGACAACGAAAACAAGAAGTATCTTTTAAAAAGATACACTCGGCCAAAGTAAAACCAACTAACTTGCCCATGTAATTTCTTATTTTTCCATGCCATCATATAGAAATGTTATCATAGTTTGCATAGCATTGGCATAATAGTTTCATGTTGCAATCGGAACGATTTAAATAAACAAAGCTGTCGTGTTTCGGCAAGTGAACTCATTTTCGCAGTCGGTAAGGCAATTATTTTTATAAATACTTGACTAATATGCAAACATTTAAAAAGTTTATAAACATTATATCAATTAAACACATCAATAATCATATAATATATTATTAGGCACTTATTGAACATCATAAACTAAGGGTACTTAATAAGTTCTGATATTATTCTCGTTATTTCGGACATAATTTGAAACTCAGATCTTGCGTAAAATAAACTCAGTAAGTTCTTACGTAAAATAAACTGAGCATTAGAAAATGTACTGAGATCTGAATGTAAGAATTATTGTTTAACAGAATTTAAATATCTCAGCAATTTAACTAGAAAGTTAAAAAAACTATCCTGTACATTTTATTTTAGAACTATCCTTTTTATATTTTACATAATAGGAAGAGCTATCCTTATATTGTAGTTTAGAACTATCTTAGAATGACAATAACTGTCCATTACATTTTAGTTTAGAATGGCCAAAAAAATTCCCACATTTCATTTTGTAATTTTGAAATGACCAATGACAACTCTTGTTATATTCAGTTCTTTCCTGTAAATTTTACAGGAAGTCAAACAAGATCAAATATACGCTAATCTTAAGGCAAATGTGAAAAAAAACTAATGCATAGTCGACTAGCAACTCTCATATTTTAATATATATCATAATATATCCTAATATTTCTAATTGTGTTTGGAGATACGATTTAAATATAGTTTCTTTCTTCAATTTTCCATTGATATGAAGCATGTTATTCTAAAATTTTAACTATACAAAAACAAAAAATCAAAACTGTTTTTTTTTTAAATTATCAAGATTCAAAGTCTTCAACATTAATGGAAATGTGTAAAATGCTTCAAGAAATGAGTTTGCACAAATTTTAATAATCTCAACATATTGTGCCCTTGGAGTATTAATCACTATGAATGCCATTTGAACTTCAAGTTACAGTGACAAAAAAGCATAACATATTAATAACTCAAGATGATAAACAGATTTTAAGTGATTGTGTGTTGTCTGCATTGAACTCGATTACTATATAATGTAACATTTGTAACTTTGATATGTTTATAATCTCTTTTTTTTTCAAAATAAACTGTGATAAGAATTTAGTAATAAAGAATTGATTATTGACAATAATTATAAGTAAGGATATAACGGTTATAAAAAGAAAGAAAATGAATCTAAAGGGTTACTAGTGACAAATATGTATATTTCTTTAAATAATGTACCACCAGTTCCCTTATAGTGAAATAATGTAAAAATATGTCATACTTTTGTTTGTTTAAACAATTAACCATATATTGACAAAAAAATATATCGCTTTGTTGATTTATGTTATTGAAACATTTCGAAAATTGCGAACTACACTATGAGAACTAAATGAGAACAATCAGCTAAACTATTTTAATACGATTACTTTAGACCTACTTTTCCTTATAGTGCATTGTTAATCAAGGTTCATAAAATTGTTGACTAGTGGTATTCATCTTTTTTATATATCAAGTACGCTCAATATTCCCGTTTCTTCATATGAATATAAATATATTATCATTTATTTAAAGGTACATTTAGCAAAATCACGACGTCCCTAGGGAATTTTTCTTTGCAACATCATTAATCTATATTTAAACAATCCATTAAAAAACACCATTAAGATTAATTTCCTCTATTTTATTACATGAATATCTCTTTAACATATATCCTGTCAACGTTTTATCTATTTCTTAGCTGGTAACATTACAATATCGATCCTACTTGAGGTATTGGCTAGAGATTCATCATGTAAACAATATTAACTTCTTAGAAAGCCGGAATTTTATAAACATGACTATGATGGCAAAAACAATGTAACGAAATAAATAAATTTTATACAAAATAATCACGAAACATGCATATTTGTATTTTAACTTTATTTGACCTTATAATTATGTATATACCCTAGGATTCCTTTTCATGTTGTTACTTACTAAATCATCTATCATCAGTTTTTACCGTTAAAAAATTATATTGATGGCATCAAAATAAACATGAAGGTGAGATGATGCATCTAGTAGGTGTTTCTAGATATAGATTATTTTTCCTTTGTATTATTCTCGCAATCCGTTTGAATATAACATTTAGATCTGTGTTTATAAGTTTTTGCTTTACTAATCTCTCATTAAAAACATGTTGTCAATTATGGGACATTTTATCTATTTTAAAGCTTGTTACATTGTGATACAATTACACCAATGCTTCTAGAGGTATAAGCTGACGATTAATCCTCGAGAAAAGTCTGATTTGGAGCGGAAAGACATTGTTTTAGAAATATATTGCGATGACGATAATGCCGGGATAACATTAATTTCAATCAATGTAGCCTGAGCTGTAACTGTGAACTATGTTGCAAGAAATAAAAGTAACCAATATATCGACAATAAATACCTTTCACCTACATACAAAGATGACTTAAAATGAGATGTTGCGAAAGGGAAACATTTCATTTTACTTTATTTCTTAATGTTCTTAAGATTCACATTTTAGACATATTTTCAAATATAATTCTGCAAATATAAATTGCATCATGACATCTATTTGGTATAAAAATCACTGAAGATGATAAATGGAAATGTTTGTATATAATTGATTTACTTTGTTGCGCTGAATTTTGTATACATAGTCTAGGACATAAGTATGTTGCCACATGTCCTGTAGAGATATTAATTTGAAGAACTATTGCAAGTACATTGATCAATCTAATGATATTGAAATATCACAAAAGTTCAGCTCTTTCGAGATTAAAATATAATAAATCAGATTAAGGAAAATCAGTTAGATTGGTCTAATGCGATTTTGAAAATATTTTGCAGAAACATGACCATCTTGGTCGAAAGTATACCTGTTATAATACAACAGTTGTTATTTTAAAAAAGTATCTACAACGCATACTATATGTATTATAGCTCAAACAGACAAATTAAGAATCCTCAAAGAAAGTCACTCAACTGTAGGAAATAACAAATGTAATTAACTAATAAAGTCTTTGGGTATTCAAAAAAATAAAATATGTGAATTTGACTTTATGCTTTTATTTAATATATGACAGATATAAACTGTTTCAAGACATTTGAAATAATTAAATGTTATAAAACTATTTTCTAATAAGTGTTTAACTTCTTTTTAAGCTTTTCATATAGCGGTACAGTGTTTCATATGTTAGTCTATTGAAATATTGCATGCGCTTATTGCATGAATTATTTATCACACAAATGGTTTAACAATACAACATAGAAAAGGAGTAAAGAAAATAAAAAATCTGTATACTATTCGAATGTGACAAGGAATGTTATTTTTCACGTAGTGTTGTTTCAATATAATGAGGTTTATCGTTAAGGTTTATCATTAGATTTCATGAACATGTATTATGTTATCAAGTGTTTTATTTTCCTCTTGCTTTATTTCTAGAACAGATAATATTCGGTACATAATACTACGCACATTGTCAAATCCTAAATGAGGAGCACTTCATCTTTAATCTAGAATCGAATGCAGCTTACATTCGCCACTATTAAAGAGTGAGCCCGGATGAGCAAACACAGCCTGTACGTTCATGCATAATTACAAATTTTATACTGTTGAAAGTTCATCTGATTCTGTTTTTTGATAGTGAAGTATGTTAAATCGTCAATTCAATGGTTCTCAAAGCATTGCATAAATATGGAAGGTTTACGTTTAAAAAGAATACAATTTACCAAACCGCCTCCACAAGAAGGACGTCACATTTATTTAAAAAACGGATTAGTTATACACATGTTCAATTCTTTTTTCATTGGAAGCTTAAACGTTGTATCGAATGTTTGAATAAAAATGTTGTTTTGTACTTGGTTTAAATAAAGGTTATATTGATATATGGGATAAGAAGGTTGATGATTATATGGAAAATCTTAAAACAACCACACATAATTCCATATGATTGTTTTGCAGTATACTATAATTCACGATAGAATGTCTTATCTATGAGAACTATTCATTTGAAATAAAAACCAAAATAATGAAAAGGTGCTAATCACTTTTGAGATTATAAAAACTATAAAATAAAAACGTAGTCAAGAAAATAAAAAGTAGTCTATACTTATTTAAAATGGCATTATGACCATCCAGGTGTCAATGATCAGTGAAAAACTAAAACTAACCTGACAATCTGTCATAATTGTGTTCAGTTTTATATTTAATGAAAAAAAAACCGCGTCTAAGGGTTTGAAACCAACCGGGGGTTTTTTTCATGTGAGAGCTGCTTATGGGGGTCGGGTTTGGGGGTTTTACTCGGGGTGCCCCCCCCATGCCGAAAAAATTCACGGGGGGGACCCTAGGTTTTTCCACCCTAAGGTGGACAGTTGCAAAGTATTGGAATGCAGCTTAAATCAATAATGGCATTGTTTAAAACAAGAAAATAATGTTCAGACAAATCAATCGTTTGAATGTTTTAAAAGACATAATTTGTCATTTCTTACAGTGTGATGTTAGACTGTTTTTGAAATACTTAACTATGCTTGCTTTGTTATAAACGTACCATTTACAATAAACTTACGTCAAATTTGACAAGTCAGTGTCATTGTATCGCTAATTGATTAGATTTGACTAATTATGGTCATGTCATATTATACATGTATATTTATTGTATAACATACCATAATTGCCAAAGTAAAATGTTAAATATTCATGTCGTAAAGCTATGCGTTAATTTAATTTTGTACATCATTAGATTAATTTAGCCTATTCGATAAGGCACATGCATTAGGTACAAAATGAATGATGTCACGAGAGAAAACATTCCTTACGGCTTTCCCATTTTTATGCATTTTCCTGATCGATTTAGACTTGTTCCTCTTACACAGCTTTTTGCCCATTAATCCCTCATTAATAGACATCCTGTCAATTAATTGAACGTTTTATTTCTCTTAAAGTTGGTTACATTTTGAGTCAGTGCCATTAATATTGGGATTCATTAGAAATGCTGGCTGTGTCTGAAGAAAGAATTTACGTCTATGAAAGCTGGCTGACGTTGTATCCTAGATCATATACATTAAATGTAGCATTGTTTGTCGTAACAGTGAACTGTCTGAGGGTCAAAATCTTCTCATGATATTTTCTAAAATGTTTTCAGACCATCATATTTTATTTCATAGAATGGTAGAAATGATCCAGGCTTGTTCCTTAAGTAAACAGTAATGTAGCGCAAATTGCAAATGTAAATGAAGAACGCTTAAGAAATATCAAAATGTTCATATAATATCTAATTATGTTTGTCCAAACCTTTTTGTTTCATTTTGGTTGAATAACAACAGTGATCATTGTAATAGTAATATCAATCATACAAACCGTAACCGAATTGCATTAATTTGTTGTAACATTTTGATAGACTGATCAAGTCTAGCGATATTAGTATGTCACGATTAAAATTAATTTCATCTAGAATAATAGTTTATACAAAGTTAAGCTTGTCCGAGAACTTGTCCAATGGAATTTAAGAAAATCAATCCAGATTGTAAACTTTAAGCTAAAATTCAATTTCGTCCCAAGACTTTGTATAATGCAACCAATATATTATCTTGTTCGTTTAATGTTCATTTTGAATACGGAAGTAATTAGAATTAGGCATTTTAGGAAATAGAACAAGTAATTAGTTTATACAAAATACGATTTGAATGTGGTGTTTTAAATTTCAAAGAAAAACATAATTTATAAAATATATCAGCTTCTGTAATTAGAAACACACATTGTAAAATCACATTTTAGCGCGGAACATAATTATCAGTTTTTCATTTTTCAAATATCTAACACCCCTTTTCTGACACAAATGTATATTTGATAGCGAAAGCAGTGGTGATTGAATGGTTTACTGTCGAAATTTCTTGTTATGGTGCATCATATATACTCACGATTCCATGTTTATGCCGCTTGTGTTATGCAGAGAAACAAAGTATACGTGTACAAAATGCAGTTAAAAGATCGTAACAAGAAGAGTCATGCCTGTCAGAATATTTCAAAGTACAAAAAGATTATGACAAACATTACACAATATGATAGAAAATGATAGAAAATGAGCTAGAAAAAGTAGCAATGTAACAGCAATGATGATTATTTCATCTGTTTTTTCCATGTAAAAGTACATCAGAATCAATAAATTTTA
>NW_026862552.1:0-161953 GCF_026571515.1 Ruditapes philippinarum
GGGGTTAGTGTTATGTATCACTGACAGCAAACTAGATCACACTTGATCATCTCCAATTTATCTGTCTAGTTACTGTCTTATTATCTGAATTAGAATATATTTCTAAAAAGACGTACAAAGGTCTGGCTACGTATGACACACTTGCAAAACAAATGAAAAGATAGTAATACAAGACACGGCATTTACATGAAGTCTAGTTGAATTTCAATTCATTATTTTTTATCTGGTCACGTTTAACTGGATGTTATAAATGAATTTAATGGAACTGCAATCATGTAACACTCAAAGCACATTCTGTTGACACATGTCTTAAAATGGTTGAATGTTGTGCCTTCTGCCTGTTTTTAATGTTCCCTGTGCGCACAATAATGTGCAATTATATACTTCTATGATCCCAAAGGACAATTATGTGTATATAAAAAGTACTAATAAGAAGTATTTATTACCTACTTCATAAAACAGACGTTACTGTAGACAAGAGCAAAGTATACATTGTGACAGGACATCTCGAAGGAAATCAGCAAAACAAAACTAACCAAGTAGAATTATTTTATTCAGAGAAACAAAATATATAATAAAGATATAAACTCTGATCTAACAGCCAAACAATACCAGTTTGATATAACCCAAACGTCATTGTTTAGGTAAAAATGAGAACGATACATTAAAAAGTGGTTTATCTTTTCATAAAAGAATTATTTGGCAACTTCTCTAGCAGTTTCATTGCATTAATTGCATTATACCGAGAGGTTAAAGGATGAATGATTAAAATAAACAAGTCGACAAACACGAAAATTCAACATATTTATTTACAAAATCCTTATTAAATTGAACTAATTGTCATTCAAGGTTTATTCAACACAGTTGTCGTTTAACAGTCCGAAAAGTACAAGATATGAATTATGCTTTTAAAAATATTACATATAAAATTACGTTGATTGTTTAAGAATGTTCCGGTACTTTTCTATTACAAACGTTAATGAAATAATAATACTAGTAATAAATAATAATAAGAAAAAAAACTACAAAATAAGTAAAGGACAAAGGTTTTAATGCGTTGTAACATTTTATCTTGAAGTTTTTCAATTCCTCTAAAAGTAAATTGTGAAAGTCTACTCAGTCTAGAACTATAATATAAATGCTTTGTGTGTATTTATTGGTATTTTAATGGTGTTATAACAGCAAATAGTTAATGTTTTTAATTATGATATGAAACAAATATCGGTTAAAAGGAATTGCATCAATACAAATAAAACGTTATAATTTTTACATAATTATGTAAAGGTATTGATAGCTTAAAAAATAAATTTGATTCACTAAATGATTCTTTTACATCGCTTTTTCGGACTATCAATTTGTGACAAAAATATCTTTCTACTTCACTACAATCGCCTGGCTAAGCAACAATGCATGAAAGCAAACATCAATTAGGCAATGACATTGGTGTTGAAATGTGTCGTTAAACTTGGTATTGTAATGTTCTTGGTGTATTAATGTCATTATGAATATGTTTAATAAAGTTTAATGCCTATCATTATATTACATAAAAGGCATAGCTCAAGGAAAACAACCGATAAGGAAATACATCATTATGTCGATAAAAATGTTATCGGGGAATAGAATGAACAGATATGGGAAAGGAATTGTTTATGCATACTTCTAACAAATTGACAAATGAGTGAAATAAATACAATACTTGTAATTGATGTTAATCAATTACAAAGTTACCCTTGAAATGACATTTATGTCGTTTGCAAGCAAGATGCTCTTAAAGTTAAAATGTACCATTTTGATGCAAATTTTATCTTCAATTAAATACTTGACTGAGAGAAATTTAATAACTAGTAATCTTTTCTTAAGGGTGTATGTTTCTTAAAACTGAATATTAAAAAAGGACTTTAGTTGACCTTGATTCCCGGATTAATATCATTATTTAGTGTGGTATTCAATTAGTTTTGTCTCTTCAAATATGACACCTTTCTAACATTAACAATTATCTGGAGGGAATGTGATCATAACATTCCGTGAGAAAAGCAAATTTGAAAATTTAAAACGTTAAGACAACTTGACAGTGCATAGGAAGGTCGAAGCTATCTTCAATGTAATTGTGTCGTGTGTGTAATTTTATCAAACAAACATAATTTGATTAAAGTTTCCAAAATTATTTTCTTATCGTATCAAATAATAAGATCTTTTGAAATTATCCAAAATTGCGTCTTTTTGCTGTTTTTAATACTTCCGAGGGATCATTTTTTACCACGGCAGATATTTATACATCACAACAGCAGGTGTCAAGTGTGTGTGGCAGCCGTAAAAAAGTGGCCCAGTACTTCACTGCAGTGTTGTTATATTTTCTGGTCCTTCGGGATCATTGAGTCCAGCACTTGTATGTGTTGAGAATTCAGTACCGCTCAAGCCGGTGCTAGGGGGCGTGAGGGTTGTTGCACTTCTTTATTATCCCTCGTGTACAGATTCAATCAAACCGAGTCTGCAATTTCCACGTAATTGTGCTGTTTTTTAATGTTTCCGAGGGATCATATTTTTACCAGATATTTGTAATATTCAATGGCAGTTCAATTGAAAATTGAAACATAACTATTATATGTGGAGCGAAATGTTCCTTTCATTTGACCAAAATACATTACTTTCATAGATTGAAATAGTATCGGAACTGCTGACAAAACGAAAATTTGCTGAACTAATAGCTGAATTTGTTTTTCTTATTTGATAACTATTTTAAGTAAAATACATAACTCTTTGGTTTTCATTTCCTGTACCAGAAGGACTCTGGTATTATATCATTGACTTCCACTTTATGGTTGTGTCCAGGAAAACTTCCTTGTTTGTATAAAATAACTAATAGAGAGACACTATGATTCTTGAGGAATAAGCAAACAATGACGACTAGACATCTTCGATAGTTTCTTGAGAATTGTAGACGTAAGTAAACTAATATTAAATACATTTTAATATGTGTGATTAAAGAAAAAAAATAATGATATGTTTTTGAAATGGAATTATTTAATACATAATATCGTTTCGTTTGAAATCTTGACAAAAACATAGAAAACACATTAGTATGTGTTGAATAGGCTTTAAAATTTCAGTCATGTTTTCTTTCAAAATTTATTATTCATACATGTATCACGTGAAATAAATTAATGAATTTATGATAATTGATAATTAATTTGACTTTTATGGATATTAGTGGTTTACGTCTATTACTATAAAACTACTTATTTCCAAGACTCATGCTATTTCTGGTTTGCCATCTTCAGTTTGTTCTCCATCATTTGAATTATTTCTAATTGTATTGTATCATTTTGTAAATGAAATGAGAACACCAGTACAAATAGAACGTTATTTTCTGTACATATGAGGATTTTTTATACATATAAAACGTTATATAATATAATTAGATATGACAATGTGGAGCCATCCATTCCATTATACTGATTGTTTATGACTGTGAGGTAGAGAGATAATGCATGCAAGAATACAACAATTACTAGATAACATTACATTACATGATATTGTGAAGTTTCAGTTGACATGTATGCAAATAAAGCAATCATTATAATTATAGTTCACTACTTAGATAATCATTATTGTCATTAATTCATTGAGTATTATAAGCTAAACTGTGAACCACTGGAAAATTGATCAAGTACCCAGTCATATTTCAGGATAAATCACAAAATATGTGAAGCACTTTTCAGTATGTATCTTGACTGATATGCAATTAAATGGTGTTATCCTATTGTACAAAGACTTTTTACGCCAGGATCAAAGATTTTGTATATCTTCGAGTGCGTGAAGACTTGAACATGTACGTGTTTTTTTTCTTTTCAATAACTGTTCTCAGAATAAAAATCAATAGCTGAATGACAAAATGTTTTCCGTTTATAATTAAGCGATTTCTAGAAGAAATGAAATACAGCAATTTTCAGAAACATAATTGTTTTTAGACAGCCATATCAAGTAAACAAATCATTGGTAAGACAAACTTTGTCACGACTACGACACAACCAATAGATATCGGTATTGCTTTTTCAATATGAGTTTACCGAATTTGATTTCCTTATTAAACGGCAGACATATAAGAAAAATATATTACAAGGTTTGAAGTCATTATGCAGTTATAAACGTGAGGTTGCATTTCTTAAATATTGCTCTTGTAACGAAAATTGGAATACAAACTACATCTTATAATTATGTATAGAATTTTTTTCAGACTACTATTTAAACGTACACTATTAATTGTATACGGTCACACGTCCAAAGTTCATGTCATAATTACGCACCCTTTAAACCACAATTTTCAAACAGAGATACAACAGCACGTCATTTTGTCGCATTTTCATTAGTGAATATTAAATTCAGGTAATTGCGCGCATCATTCAGCCTAGGAAGGAATCAATGATTGATAATGTGACCGTCCTGTTTCAATCAAATAAATTTCCCTTACTCATTGACTTTAAAGTGACATTATGCATATATTTTCATAGTCATGTTGAGCTGAATTGACATTATATTTCAAAAGATTGACTGTTAAAATGGTGTTTGGCCAACAGTTGATATTGGAAAATGTTCAGGATAAAATTATAAATCTAACTTAAATTAAAAAAGACTGGCCCACTCATTTTTTTAACTGATCGTTATAGGTAAATTCTAATAGATATTCTTACATAAATTTTATTTGGATATGTGCATTATTTATTGTTTATGGGAAGTAAATTATTGAATTTAAAGGAATTATGGCAAAATGAAAACTTATTTTGAAATTCACCTGTTCACTCACTAAATACCCTTGGATGGGCATAATGTCACTTTAAGCAATAACACTTATTTGCGTAACTATTGAGTTATTGTAAAAGGTTTTTATTAGAAACATATTGACATTTTATTGGCATACGCGCTATCATTGTGCATAAAACTTTTGAGTTACTGTGGCACATTCAATCAAATAAGGTTATCTCTAAATAAACATTCGAAGTGAATACAATATTTTTGTTTCATTTGAGAAAATAATATTCTTGTGTAAAAAGCTCTCAGTTTAACAAAATGTTTCAACGGAAATCGTAATTATCGATATGTCATTGCTTTTTTAATTTGGTTTTTAATATACTTTATATGATTGTAATCATTTATCGTAGTTAATGACATACGTCAAATTCTTTTCAGTTTATTCTGCTATCCGTAACAAAAGGAACATGATCATGAAAATTTATGTCTACTTTACTTAATTGCAACTAATTTTCAGCAATTATCACAATCACAAATGTGATCAGCAAATTAGCTAATTTGAAAAAAAAAGAAATTCTTTTGTTAAAAGGATCATTAAATTCAATGACAAAAATATTATCTTGGTAATGAGGAATAATGTTGGCAAAAAGAAGTTCAAGTGTCGACCGGAAATTGTATTTAATTAACAACGATTGCAAGGTAGAGGTAAAATTCAGGCAAACAAATATCAATATTTTTGTGTTAAAGGGTATTAATATTGTGTTGCTTCAGCTGACATGTAAACATGTGATTCATTACTACAAAAGTGAACTTTTATTTTAAATCCGTTTTAATCAATTCCTTAAAATAAAAAAGTCAAATATTGAAGCATACCTTATAATTATGTTTAATAAGTCACCATTGTACACAACTATAACCCTAAATGTATAAGACTTGTGCAAAATGTATGGACAACATTAATTATTCCATGCATCTACAAGAATATCAAAAGGGCGTTAATTTTGATGTTGTTTCATTTATTGTGACTTGCAAATTAGTGATGATTTGTAGATTATGGTTTCATACTAGTCTATCTACTAAACTTTTTTAAAACAATTCAATGTATTTACTCAATGTAACTAAAATAGTTTAAACTGC
This sequence comes from Ruditapes philippinarum, assembly GCF_026571515.1. Classification (NCBI taxonomy): domain Eukaryota; kingdom Metazoa; phylum Mollusca; class Bivalvia; order Venerida; family Veneridae; genus Ruditapes; species Ruditapes philippinarum. The sequence continues at coordinate 5,884 of NW_026862552.1, forward strand.
GAATCATAAAAACAATGAAAACGTATTTACTCAATGGAACTAAAATATGTAAAACTGTTAATCATTACAATGGATAAACAATTTTAGGTCAGGCGTAAAGTTACTATTATTTTAATTCGTTGTGAACGTAATTATTATCTTATAGACATATCAACAGAACGAACTATGGAATCTCAAGCCTAGTCACGACTACATATATGCAATTTAATTATGTAAGTTAAAGTCACGGTCACAATAAGTACAAATTTTGATGGCAATGCAAAATGATTGTTTGTCAGCAACACAATGCAGGGGCGTCCGTGGCCGAGTGGTTAATATCGTTGACTTCAAACCACTTGCCCCTCACCGCCGTGGGTTTGAATCCCGACAGGGACTTTGGATTATTTCATGTGAAGAAGCTATCCAGATAGCTTACGGAACGTCGGTGGTTCTACTCAGGTGCCCGTTCGTGCCTGAAATAATGCACGGAAGGGCACCTGAGGTTTTCTTCCACCAGTAAAGCTGGAACGTCGCCAAAGGACCTATACTGTGTCGGTGTGACGTAAAACCCAAACAAACAAACAGAATGCTTGCGTTCTAGAAATTTTACATAAGAAACATTAATTGTCAGAAACATTTAAAACGGCGTGATGATATTGCACGTTAGTTGATGTTCAGTGCCACAAATTCTAGCGCTACCGGGTTTAAACAATGTATAATCAGATAATAAGTAAACATAATTTTTCAATTGAGCATTCAAGTGGATAGGTTTAGAATAAGGCTTCTTGGTGTGCTCTCACGTCGGATCCCTTAAAATCCTCAATATGATGACAATTTCAGGAATGCCGACGTATAGTCGCAATTAAAAGTATGTGTATGTGGAAACAAAATTAGAAATAAATAAACGGAATTTTGATTGGATAACCGCTGTTAAACCTACCACCTTTTACCAGACTGCTCCAGTGACGGTATATTAATGCCTTTAGAGAAAATGTAAAGACAACAATTCCGGAAAAGTGATAAATATCATAGGAAATACGACTTACTATCTAACAAGTCAAATGTTCCTACACGCAAAGGTCAATAACAATCAAACAATGTTTCCTTCTGTACAGCTAATCAGCTACGTAGCTTCTCTGTATGTATTTTTCCACATCTACCAACTTAGAGACATAAATCGTGTGTACTAATTTCCTGTACCAGACTATGGTTTGATCTACAACATAAATAAGCACAATGGGCTGTACTGTCAGCGAAAGCGGTATATCTTTATCCTTATTTGTATTTGCTCACATAACGACATACAGTCTGGTCATAAATATTACCAAAAAAGGAATACAACAGTAACAGATACATTGTAATTTAAGATTTATTCGTGAAGGAGATGGATTTCATGGAATCCAGAAGAACAACGTTTATTGCATAATGGAAGTTTCATGAGATTGTTCGAACCAAAATGTTTTTATTTGGATGATGCGTCTGCTGGATATGCAATAATATGTCTCATATACCTTTACAGCGTAGATATACCAATTATTATTATACAATTAAATGTCAATGTAAAAATTGTATTTCATATTTTTTTCAAGCAGTAATTTATATAATTATTCCAGTTAAGACAGTTGCAAGATATTGTTTATTCTTATACGATCTCATTATCTAAATTTATGTAAGGCAACTCTGTAAGAATTGGTTGTCTTAAGTACTAGAGTAATAAATTATACAGATAAATGTCATTACTAATGATGTCTAAAAGTATATTATAAATTGATAAGAACGGATGGTTATTTTTCTTTCTTTTAGATTTAGTATGATAAATCCCTTTCAGCAAACACCTCTTTGTTTAATGCATGATTATATTTTGGTAAAATAAAACAAGATTGTTTGTCTTGATAATGATGAAAAGCAGTTTATATATTATTAACCATCAAGGGAAATTTCATAGATGAATGTATTGTCTGAACTGTTAAAGAAAACTATATGACAGCATCAAAATGAAGCAGGAATAAAAATGAATCATTTCAATCACTGTCTCTGATATGTAATTATATTTCCCAGACTAAAGTACCAAGTAGTCCACTCAATAACTGTTCATCTTGAAGTGTTTAAATATCCATAAGCTTAAGACAAGCGTTTATGAAAAACTTCACCGAATTTTATGACAATATTAACGCTTTGTGTGTATTTTAATAGTGTTATACTAATTAAAAAAATAATCTTTTTTTTGTGGTATCAATTTATAAAAAATGGAAAAGAAAATGCATCAATATTAATACGACGTTCAATTGTTATGTAATAAAAGTTATAACCTTAAACATAAAATTGATACACTAAGTGATTCTTTTAGATCGCTTTGTCGGACTATCAATTTGTGACAAAATATCTTTCTACAACACTACTTGTTTTCAATAGCTAGACTAAGCGACAATAAATGAAAGCAAAGATCAATTAGAAAAAAAAATTGTTATTGAAATGTGTTGCTAAACTTAGTATTGTAATGCTCTTGGTGTATTATTGAAATTATCAAGATTATTATAAATCGATAAAGTTCAATGCCCATTATAAGATAACTATATAAAATTAATAAAGTTTTGAAAGGCGTTATTAAAGCAAAACAACTGCTAACGAAAAACAACATTATTATTATTACACTAGAAATGTGAGCAAAGCTTGCATAACAATGACGTAATGATTTCTTGTAGGGTTATTTATCTTGAAAAAATGATACACTTAAAGATATGTTTTGGTTAAGTGAACTCAAGTATAAACATCGTATCAATTGAACACATCAATAATCATATAATATATTAGTGACTAATTTAACATCATAAACTAAGTGTACATGATACGTTCTAATATTATTCTCGTTATTTTGGACAAAAACTAATGATGACTTCAATTAAGCTTGTTTCCAGATTAAAATCATTATTTGGTGTGACATTCAATTATTTCTGTTCGTTGAAATATGACACATTTATTGCAATAACAATTCTCTGGAGTGAATTTGGTCATAATAGCAATTTTGAAAAATTTAAAACATTAAGACAGCTCGACAGTGTATAGGAAGGTCGGAAATATCTTTAATGAAATAGTGCCGTGTGTGTAATTTTATCAAACAAACACCATTTAATAATGTTTCTAAAAACTATTTTCTTATCGTATGAATTCAAAAGATTTATCGACATTATCCAGATTTGCGGCTGGTAATTTAATGGCAGTTCATTTGAAAATTGAAATATAACTATTAATTTAAAGCGAAATTCCTTTCATTTGACCAAAGTACGTAATAAAATAAATAAAGTATCTAAACTGCTGACAAAAGAAACAAGAGGGCCATGATGGCCCTGGATCGCTCACCTGACACAACCGCATCCAAGCAATGACTTAGACAAGCATAATGGTCAAGTTTGATGACAACTGAGTCAATCATGTGACCTCTAGTGTGTTAAAAAGGTTTTTCCATATTTGGGCAATGTGACCTAATTTTTGACCGGACATGACCTATCTTCGAACTTGACCTAGAAATCATCAAAACAACTTTCCTAACAAATTTCCAGAATGTTTGAACGAAAACTGCAAACATCAGAGTGTTAACAAGCTTTTTCTTTTTTTTAGCTCCTGTGACCTAGTTTTTGACCGGATATAACCCATTTTCAAACTTGTCCTAGAAATCATCATAACAACCTTCCTGACAAATTTCCAGAATATTTGGATGAAAACTGCAGCCACTAGAGTGTTAACAAGCTTTTTTCTATTTTTAGCTCCTGTGGCCTAGTTTTTGACCGGAGATGACCTATCTTCGAACTAGACCTAGAAATCATCAAAACAACCTTCCTGACAAATTTCCAGGATATTTGGATGAAAACTGCAGCCACTAGAGTGTTAACAAGCTTTTTCTATTTTTAGCTCCTGTGACCTAGTTTTTGACCCGAGATAACACATCTTCGAACTCGATCTGTATTTCATTGGGACAAACATTCTGACAAACTTTGATGATGATCCAATCAAAACTGTGACTGCTAGACTGTTAACAACCCAATTGTTGACGACGCACGCCGACGGACGCCGGACATAGCCCCATCACTATACCTCACCTTGACCACTTACCACTTCGTGGTCAGGTGAGCTAAAAATGATGAACTAATAGCCAGATTTGTTTTTCTAATTTGAAGCTGATTTAAAAAAATTATCTACGATATACACCAAGTTACAGATATATTTTTGGTATTCATTCCCTGTACCAGACGGACTATGGTTTAATACCCAACATTAAATAAGTTCAATTGACTTCCACTAACCGGAGTTGTCCAGGAAAAAATCCTTGTTTGTATATAATAAGTAACGGAGAGACAGTATATTCCTTAAGGAATTAACAATTAAGAATCCATTAGACATTTTAGATAGCTTCCTGAGAAAGACAGACGTTAGTAAACTACGAAACACATGCACATTTTATTGCAATTTCAAGTGCATTTTCCTTTTCTTTACTTAAACTATCCTGCCAATAACATGAACAAATATGTAAAAAAAAACTTCTAATCCGGAAACCATTCTAATCCGGAAACCTTTCTAATCCGAACTTTTCTTCTGGTCCGGACGAGTTCGGATTAGACAGGTTCCACTGTAATAAGATACACATTTGTGTGTGATTAAAGAAAAACACAATCATAATAAATTTAAAGATATATTTTGGGGTGGAGTTGTTCAATTTAAGCGTTTTGTTTGAAATCGTTAAAAAATAAAATTTACATGCTAAGTCTTGCAATGATGTTTTATTTCAGAAGCAAGCGAAGAAACTATGATTGATTTGTTGATCAATATAATTTGAGTTATATGTTTTGTATAATCCTCAATTAAATTTGATATTTCCAGGAATGAGCGGTTAAATATTATGAATATAAGACTACTTACCACTAAGGGTCATTCTATTTCTGGTATTCGATCTTAAGTTCCGTTCTGTATCATTTGAATGTTTTTAATTTATATTTTGTAAATGAAATGAATTTTAAAACTTAAATGCACATAAGATGTTAAGTTTTTTTGTACATATGTGAAAACTTATACAAGTAAAACAATAATATTCTTTTATAAGATAATTATAAACAGTGATTTTTTCGTACATTTTGCAGCCGAAAAATGGCTGTTTCTCCTTGCAAAAAAGCTTTTTTTTAACTTAAAATGTCACATTTTCCCCTAAAACCGAGTTACCCCCCTTGAATGCAAAAAAGGGAATAAAAGTCCCCCCCCCCAAAAAAAAAAAAAAAAAAAGTTACCGAAAAGAAAGCGCTTATTATTAAAATGAACCAAAATGGCCAATGTGAACGTTTAACCGTAGTCCGTAATAATAGCCAATTCCGGTACGGAATGTGAAATAGTCTTACTGATCAATATCATTCAAGACATCTTTTAACCTGGAATATTTATCGACATAATAGCAGGTATTATGTGAAAAGATTGAGAAAACAGGATGTGAAGAGACTGCCAAAGATATCGGCCTTTATTAGAAAATATCAATCGTCTACTCCTAGTGATAATCCGGTCAGTAGTGACGATAGTTCTGTCCAAACATGCCAAACATCAACAAGTTTTTTAGCAAGCCGGACACTTCTTATTTTTGTGAAACTCCGGAATCTGCAAATATTCATGTGTGTGATAGTTCTCAGCTCAAAGCTGATATTACTAGCTCAATCTCCAGTGAAAGTGCTTGTCCGACTCTAGAAAAATCTCGAAATAAAGTGATCCATCGGAAGCATTAATCACAACAAAATAACATGACAATTGCAGAGTCGGTTTGATTGAGTCTGTACATGAGGGATAATAAGTAAAGTACGGGGCAACTTTTTACAGCTGCCACACGGCACTTGACACCTGCTGTTGTGAAGTTCATCAAAGACGGTTCATCAAAGTTACAGACTGTTTCCCAGTCTGCTAGTAGTAGTACTTTACAAAAGCAACCCACTTTGATTCAACCTCCACTTACAAGTCTAGTGTAACATCAAAGGCAGATTCATCTTATGCACTGAAGCCTGTTCTACAGTCTGTTAGCTATATACAAAGGAAACCGGACCAAAGGAAACTTAGCATTTTGATTCAACCTCCACTTACAAGTCTAGTGTAACATCAAAGGCAGATTCACTTTATGCACTGAAGCCTGTTCTACAGTCTGTTAGCTATAAACAAAGGAAACCGGACCAAAGGAATCTTAGCATTTTGAAGTATAAAGTTAATTTTCCATGGCTAAATCATTCCACCACCAAAAGGGGATACAAGTGTAAATATTGTGAACTGTTTGGTTTATCTTCAATAAGACAAGGGGGTGGTCTTAGGAAATATGATAAACAAGATCAACAAGGAAAGGCGGCGTTCAATGAACGCAACCCCCATATGACCCAGCAACAAGAACCAATGGCAAGGAGCCCAGGCGGACCCCAAACAAAAACAGGACAGGGCACGGACAGGTTAATCACCAAATGATAAATAATTTGTAACTGATAAGAATTCAAAGAATGTAATAATAGGCCCACAAAGGGGAAGGGGACAGGAGACCGGGAGAAGGGAGGGGGGGGGGGTAATCAAAGAAATAACCATCCTTCCCGGACACTTAAAATCCATGAAACTAGCAAGAATCACAAATTTGCACAACGTTATACTCTATGAATGTCTATCGTCAACTCGCCATGAACTTTCAAGGATGAAACAAACAAAAAGAAACAGGACGGCCTTGAAAAAAAATAGTTCAATCTGATAGTTCAATCTGTTGACTTTATAATAAGGCAGAAGTGGGCTGTTCCAGAAAATGCCGCAAAGTTCATTCAATTTGTAGCTAATTTTTGTGTTGAAGACTTAAAAGATCATCTTGTCAATTCTGGTACAGTCAAATATATATTATCTGGTTGTATCACTGAACTGGTTGCATGTATGTCAGAATTTATAGAAAGAAAAATATTGAATGACTTAAAGGGAAAGGAGTTTGCCTTGCTAGCAGATGAAAGTTCAGACATAGTTAATCGCAGCCAGATGAGCGTAATGGCTAGATTTTCCAACTCTGACTTGTCAGTTACCACTCATTTCCTTTGATTTGTCAAGGGAACAGCAAAATACATCATGCAGTCACTTGAAGGATTCCTTCTGGCAAAAAAACGTTGATCTTTCCAACGTGCGTTTAATTGCCTTTGATGGATGCAACACGAGTGGTGTGAGAACAGGTATACAATATGATAAACATGTTACTTGTTTGTATATATATTTAAATATCATCATATATAATATATACACTACATCTGCTAAACTAATAAGTTTGATCTTACATATCTTGTGTACGATTTATCTTGAATCTGAATTAATGGTATATGACTTGGATCTCAATACAGTTTTAAACAAGCAAATTCGTTGAATTTATATCCCCCGAGTATTGGTTATTACTAACACAACAACTGAAGACCTTAAAGGCTTTATTTATATATTTATCATGGCATAAACATTAATATTCTTTGAACTTGATAAATATTCAGGGCAATAACAGAGCCATAACTCTGTGTAAAATAGTAATATCTGGAAATGCCAATGAGATATATGCATACTTTATATGCATACTTCATAACTAATCAAGGGCCATAAATCTGAGTTATACATGTAAGTGTCTGACCGGAACAAGGCGACTATATGCACATCACCTCTTCATATCCCATAAAGTTTCATTGAATTCCAGCCAGTAGTTTCAGAGAAGTAGCATTATTGCTCTGGTTGTATACTGCATAAGTTATCAAGGGCCATAACTCTGAGTTAAAATGTCTGACCCCCACAAGGCAAAGATATGCGCATCTTCTCTTGGTATTGAAGGTTCCCATAAAGTTTTGTTGAATTCCAGCCAGTAGTTGCAGAGAAGTAGCGCGGAAACGATTTTTGCTCTATATGCATACTGCATAACTAATCAAGAGCCATAACTCTGAGTTTAAGTGTCTGACCCGAACAAGGTGATGATATGTGCATCTCCTCTTGGTATTGAAGGTTCCCATAAAGTTTCGTTGAATTCCAGTCAGTAGTTGCAGAGGAAGTAGCGCGAAAATGATTTTTGCTCTATATGCATACTGCATAACTAATCAAGGGCCATAACTCTTAGTTAAAGTGTCTGACCGGAACAAGGCGACGATATGCGCATCTCCTCTTGGTATTGAAGGTTCCCATAAAGTGTCGTTGAATTCCAGCCAGTAGTTGCAGAGAAGTAGCACGGAAACGATTTTTTCACTCTATATGCATACTGCATAACTAATCAAGGGCAATAACTCTGAGTTAAAGTGTCTGACCTGTATAAGGCGACGATATGCGCATCTCCTCTTGGTATTGAAGGTTCCCATAAAGTTTCGTTGAATTCCAGCCAGTAGTTGCAGAGAAGTAGCGCGGAAACGATTTTTACTCTATATGCATACTGCATAACTAATCAAGGGCCATAACTCTGAGTTAAAGTGTCGGACCGGAACAAGCCGACGATATGCGCATCTCATCTTGATATTGATAATTTCCATAAAGTTTCGTTGAATTCCAGCCAGTAGTTGCAGAGAATTAGTCCGGAAACGAAATTCGGACGGGCGGAAGGACGGAAGGACGGACGGACGGACAACGCCAAAACTATATCCCCTCCCGATTCCATCGGCGGGGTATAACTAGTCTAATTTACAAATATAATGCGAAGACAATTTCGCTGAGCAAAGTCTGACATTCTAATTGTTTTTAAATTCGTTTATAGGTGTACAACGGAGAATTCGGCATGTTAGTCAACGGCATCAATGATCCCGAAGGACCAGGAAAATATAACAACACTGAACCTAACACCTACAATATTTTGTACTTCTGTATGATAATGCCAACATCTACAGCTGTAGTTGAAAGCAGTTTTTCTTATATGTCCAACATCATGACTACAAAGAGGAATAGGCTGACACAAGTTCACCTAGATGAGGATATGTCAGGAGGGACGCATATTTATAACAGCTGATTTAGATCAGCTTGTTGATAAATTTTGTGGACTTAAAGACAGAAAGCTGTCATTTTAGATATCCACTGCTCAGTTGCTATGTATTTATACAGGTGAATTAAATGTGTGGCTATATTGAATTCTAATTTGCTTGTGTTTGATTCCAGATTTCCTCATTCCATATTAATCGCGCTATGTTGTCCTCTTTAGAAAGCCACATGTTGTTTTGGAAAATTAAAAATAATCACTGTAAAAGTAGAGCCATCCATTCCATCAAAATTATTATCTGTCCATTAAGCTGATTGTTTACTATTGCAAGGTAGAAAGATAATGCATGCAATATTCCACCAATTATGAGAAAACATTGGATAAGATTGTGCTGCTTCAGTTGACATGTAGGTAAGCAAATAAAGTTATCATAATAATTCATTATTTTGATAGTCATCATCGTTATTAATTCATCGGGTAATATATCGAGCAAAACCGTAAAGGCATCGAAAAGGTGTTTAGTATTCGATAAAGAGCATATTGTGTCAACTAGTCCAACAAGTATATGCATCGCACGGCTGAAAATGCAACTAAATGGTGTCATCCTATTTGAAAAGGACTTTGTCACCAGGATCAAAGTTTTGTATGTCCTCAAATGCGTAAATAACCGTTTCCCGGGGAAAACCCGAAATGACTGCTGAATGGCAAAACGTTTTCCTTTTATAGTTTAGAAATTTCTAGAAGGAATGTAATTCATGAATTTTTAGGAACGTTATTGTTTCTGTCAAAATTTGTCTGACAGACATATTAACCAATTAATTATTGCTAAGTCAAACTTTTTACGACTATGACACAATCAATTCATTTCGGTATTGCTTTTTCGTAATAAGTACCCCATTTCATGTACTTATTAAACAGGACATAGTTCCTGCTGTGATTGTGTTAATATCAGAACAATATATTTACAAGGATGGAAAAGTCATTTTGAAGTCATCAATATGACGATGCATTTCATTAAATGTCGCTCATATTTAACAAAAAAATGGGAATAAACTACAACTTAGCCTTACAAAAGTTGCCCGTACTACAGTATTGTTATATTGTTCGGGTCATTTATGTGTGCCTCTTTAATTAACTCTATCAATAATTGGGTTAGAGACAAAATTGTTTCATTTTCATAATTAACTTTGCAGTGAAAATATTAAAATGAGAAAAAGACTTATTTTTGACAACACAGTTTGCAGACAGAGATCTCGGGGAAAAAAATGCAACAACTCGGCATTTCTATTTTATTCATTTTTTTCCTGAATTTTCATTAGTGCGTGTTAGTGAACGCACGCATCGAAACAACAATAAATACCTGTGAATTTCCTGTTTCAATCTTGCGTTTAATCAAAATAATTTCCTGTCCTCATTGTCTTTAAGCAATAACAATTCTTTGCCTAATTTCAGTTTTTGAGTTATTGCAAATCGTTTTTTATTGCACTGAAAACAAATTGACTTTTTATAGACATATGCGCGATTATTCTATGTTACAGCTTTAAAACAAAGTGTCATATTTAATCAAAAAAAGGTTATCTGTTGATACACATTCAAGCTATATATTATTCTTCAGTTAAGAAAATAATAAATAGTTTATACCTAAACACATAGCTATAAGGAAGCATTAATTTATTTTCTACAAAAATCATAATTATCGATATGGCAGTCTTTTGGTATTTAACTAAACATTTAAAATACTTCAAATACATTTATTAATCTACGGTTATGAATGCATGGGGACATCACAATTTAGCTCAAATGTAATTTGTGTGTCAAAGGATCATAAAAATAATGACAAAAGTAATTTCTTGCTAATGAGAAACAATGTTTGCAAAGAGAAGAACAAGGGTCAACAGGAAATGTTTTTTCATTAACAACGATCGCAAAAATGTGATTGATTACTTATATTGGTAATCTGTTTCAATCAAGCCATTAAAATATTTCAAGCTTTTAAGCATACCTTATCATTATGTTGAATAATTAACACTGTACAAAAGTATAATTTTAAATATATTAAGACGAAATGTAAGGACAACACTTATCATTTCATGCGTCTACACGTATATCTTAAGGACGTTAATTTTAATGTTTTATTTTTCATGACTAACAAATTTATTCAATTTTATTACTTGTTGATCATGGGTTAATACTTGCAACTTAATTAATTAATTGCAACGTTTTCACTCAATGTTAACACAAATATGCAAAACTGTACATCATTACCATATACACCCATCATTTAAGTCCGACGTAATGTGACTACGGTACAATTTAATCCATTTCAAACGTAGTTAATCCCTGATAGACATATCAACAAAACAACTCATGGGATATCAAGCCTAGTCACGACTTCCACTATACAATTTAATTCATTTATGTAAGTCAAGATCACAATAAGTCAAGTACTTGAAATAAAATTAATTCAAATGCAAAATAAAACCAAAATGTCAGGAAATAGTTTAAAAGGTTTGATACTGCACGTTCATTTTGTTCAGTGCAAAGTGCTAGATATAGTATTAGCTTTAGCAGAAGTTTTTAGGCTTGGAATGTGGCTCCTTTGTGTGCTTTAACGGCGATTCTCTTTCAACCTTCAATGTGATAAAGTTGTTTAATTTCAAGAACTGCAGCGTATAGTCCATAATCAAAAGTATGTGTTTGTGCAATACATTTTGAAAATAAATAAATAGAATTATTATTGTATATTTGCCATAACAGACTGCTTCAGTGGCGATACATAAATGCTTTTAGAGAAAATTCAAAGACAAAAACTCCGAAAAGTGAAATATCACAAGAAATACGACATACTATCACATGCTCACACACGCAAAGGTCAATAACAATCAAACAGTGTTTCCTTCTGTTCAGCTAATCAGCTAAATAGCCCTTCTGTATATAGTTTCCGATATCCACTAACTTAGAAAGATAAATCGTGTGTACTAATTTCCTGTACCAGGCTAACTATGGGTTGATCTACAACATTATAAAAGCACAATTGGCTGTATTGTCAGCGAAAGCGGTTAATTTATTTCCTTGTTTGAATTTGCTCACATAATGGCAGACATTCTTTTTATAAAAATTGCTAAAGGGAACACATCAGAAACAGTTGGATAATTTCAAGATTTATTTGTAAAAGAAGTGCAATTTCATAGGAACTTAGAAGAACAACGTTTATTGCATAATAAAGGTTTCGTTTCGAACCAAAAGGATGACGCTGAATATGCAATTTTATTTCTGTAATACATTTACAGCGTAGATATACTAATTATTTGTATACAATTAAATGTAAATAATATACTTTTTTCTTTCAAGCAATAATTTATAGAACGTTTCCTGTTACGTCAGTTGAAAAGATATTTTCTATTCATATAAGCACTCATTATCTAAATTTATATTAGGAAAACATATAAGAATTGGTTGAGTATGAAAAAAAAATGAAACAGATATCATTACTAATGATGTCTAAAAGTATTTATTATAAATTGGAAATAATGTAGAAGAACGGATGTTTTTTTTTTCTTTAGATATTTTTTAATCAATCCATTTTTTGGCAAACGTCTCTCTGTCTAATGCATGCTTATGTGAGGTAAAATTCTTCAAAGGCTTTGTCTTTATAATGATGGAAACCAGTTTGTATTATTAACCATCAAGGGAAATTTCAGAGATGAATTTAGTGTCTGAATTGATAAAGAAAAATATATCTATGACAGCATCAGAATGAAGCAGGAATACAAATGAATCATTTCAATCACTGTCTGAGATATGTAATTATATTTCCCAGGCTAGAGTACCAAGTAGTACGCTCAATAACTGTTTGTTATGTTATGTAACATCAAGAAGTTATAACATTTTAGTAGGCGTTCTTTTGATGTTTGTCAATCTTTGTAATGTATTGCTGTTTGTTAAGTGAATGCGTTGTTGAATGCCGCCCTTCATTTTGGTCTTTGCTTTCATACTATTTTGTTATGAGGCTTTTATATAATATGTTTGAAGAAAAAAGTCTTGAAATAGCAACTAATTATTAACTTGCAATTTATACTGTTTATTAGTAAATATATAATGTGCATAATTATGTTATTAATATAATTATTTGAAGATATAGAGGATATTTGTTTGTTTTGCATGTAAGATTGAAATATAATTTCACTGAGTGAACACCAGATGCAATATTTTCACGAGTGGCGTAGCCACGAGTGAAAATATAATAGCTGGTGTTCACGAATGAAATATATTTCTTTTTATTTCATGCTTTTTAAGTGATTTTAAGTAATTTTTACTGATTTTGCCGCTAAACGTCGCGTATTCTCCTTTGTGACGTCATCACATCATGACGTCACATCATTAATTTTGAAATATAGTTCTGTTAAATTTTGACTAATTTTGTTACATTTTTAACATGATGTATAGTGACATCGACTTTCTTTTCCTAAAGAAGCAAAATTTACGCATGACAGCATTTATTTCTGCCTGTTATTCCATTTCGTTATGATTTTCTATTCATCCGCATTCAGATATAGTCCGGCTACAGTGAAAATTATATTTTATAAATTTCACTAGTGGTTTATCAGAATATAATCATCTGATATATTGCAATAAAACACTGGAAAGGATGAAATAATCTGTTTTTGCTTATCATATCTATGAAAATGAAAAAGACATATACTACATGTATTTGTAGATGAAAACTTTATTGAATTATAATTGTTTTATTATTTGTAGCTCGTTTTTCTTGGTTCAAGCATCAAACCAAATTTTGAAATAGAAGTACAAAACATCAGCACAATTTTATTGTAATTATTATTTCATTTCTTGGTGATGTAAATTAACATTATTTTCAAATCTATATATTTGTTTTAATTTCCTAGTTTCTTTTTAATGTACCCTGAAAAATAACAGTAAATGTAAAAAACTGAATATATAAAGCTTTGTTAATTTGTTCTTAAGAATAAGGATACGTGCAATTGATGCCGCTCTAGGAAGCCTTCAAATGAATATTTCAAAAATCACATTAAAAATGAAAATATTATACAGTCATATTAATGAAGTTCCTATGTATAAGTTTTTTTTTATTCCACTTAATATTCAAAATAATGTGACACCGCAATTAAATGTTACAGTAATGTCAAAGCGTTACATACATCATACTGTAAGACTGTTTCAAATTTTTAACCAATTCGTGACAATATTATTGCATTGCTTGTTAAATATACAGAGAGTTTCTGTGCAACATGAAAAATGTGCACGAAAACGTGATACATAATAATTCTTTATGTATATATTTAAGACCTTTTTTATACGATACACGTATATAGCATTTATATATGAAGATTGCATAACACAAAACTACCATGTTTGAAATCATGAACCGTTGTTTTTTGTGGTTATTTTATAAGACATTAACAACTGGTTTTTTGTCATTTTCTAGTTAAATTCAAACATTTTGTAAAATTCGCCACTGTTTTGATACTAATCGTCAAACAAAGTTACAATTTACTTATTTAGAATATGTTTATGCATATTAATTAAAACAATTTTGAAAGCTTTTATCATTGTTGTGAATTATGGTATCCTTATATATAATCATAACTCGTACTCAAAGAAGACATGGTGTAATCAAATACCGCGGTAACGCGTCAGGCTAACAGTCTACGGATTGCTGACCGCACGGGTTCAAATCCCATCAGTGGTCAAGACGTTGTGTCATTGAGCAAAGAACTTTACATTATTTGCAAGTAAGTTCCAGGCATTTCAATTTTACTTACGTTTGACAAAACCGAATTCTTTAATTGACATGATTGTAAGGAAATCTATACGGGATTAAAAATTGTCATGAAGTATTTCCTATAGTATTTCTTATAATGTATTCTTCGTACAAAGCATAAAAAGCAGTCAGGACAAATAATATACAATGTCATTATAAAAAATACATACTGAATAAAAGAATGTTCTATTTTTTTATTCAAAAAGGCAAAAAAGTTGTGAAACTAGAATAATTTTAGACTAATAGGAAAATCACATTCAAAATGAAAAAAATAGACAGTCATATTAATGAAGTACCTATGTATAAATTTTCTATTTCCTCTTAATATTCAAAATATTAAATGTTACAGTAATATCAAAGAGATACAAACATCAAACTGAAAGACTGTTAACCAATTCGTGACAACATTTTTACATTGCTTGTTACTGAGAGTTACTGTGCGACATGAAAATTGTGCACGAAAACGTGATACATAATAATTCTTTATGTATATATTTAAGACCTTTTTGTATACGATACACATAACACAAAACTACCATGTTTGAAATCATGTACTGTTTTTTGTGTGGATATTTTATCAGACATTAACAACTGGTTTTTTTGTCATTTTTCTAGTTAAATTCAAACATTTTGTAAAATTCGCCACTGTTTTGATACTAATCGTCAAACAAAATTACAATTTACTTATTTAGAACATGTTGATGCATATTATTTAAAACAAATTTGAAAGCTGTAATCATTGTTCTGAATAATGGTATCCTTACATATAAGCATAACTCGTACTCAAAGAAGTCATGGTATAATCAAATACCGCGGTAACGCGTCAGGCTAATAGTCTAAGGATTGCTGACCGCACGGGTTCAAATCCCATCAGTGGTCAAGACGTTGTGTCATTGAGCAAAGAACTTTACATTATTTGCAAGTAAGTTCCAGGCATATTAATACTTTACGTTTGACAAAACCGAATTCTTTTATTGACAGGATTGTAAGGAAAAATAGACGAGATAAAATCTTGTCATGAAGTATTTCTTATAGTATTTTTAATAATGTGTTCTACTTAAAAAGCGTAAAAAAGAAGTCATCACCGCTATACAGGACATATAATATACATTATAAAAAATACATACAAAAGAAAAGGATGTTCTATTATTTTATTCAAAAGGGCAAAACAGATGTGAAACTTGAATAACTTTAGACTGTGTGAAACTATAATAACTTTTGACTAAGTTATGTCTCAAAACTTAAAATTGGGTGAAAACATCGATATCAATGCGTATCCTAATTATATTAAAACCGTTAAGTGTTTCAGACTGGAACGAGCTGATATGAGACGAAGCCTAAAGATGTCGTTAATTTATTGATTTACTTGACAGCGTTTCTATACAATCGATCAACCTATATTAAATAAGTATTTAATTAAGTTTTACAATTTCTATCCTGATTAAGACAAGCATTTCTTTATTGGAAACATTGGGGAAGGGTCATGTTGAACGTAAAATGAACTTATTTTAAAACATCTGCACATGTTGCTATTTTCTTCTTTTTATTGTAATGATTAGCCCAGCCCAGCCATACTATGCCGCAATAGTGCTATCAAAATTCTTATCATATTCTCGCAAATGTCTCACATAATAATATCATTTACAATATTAAACCTCATTTTACACTTCTTTGAAGGGTAATATTCAATTTGAGGTAAGGATATCCGACAGAAAAAAACTACTTTGATTCTGTTATGGTACTTTACGTATGTTATATTGTACTAGAATCAGAGAAACAAAGGAAAACCAGACTGATAAGTGATTGATTCTTGTCTATTCTAAAGTTCATTTTACTCTGATAGCTATAACTATAGTATAATTGCTTCTCACTGGTTTTGCTGTTGTTGTCACTTTTAAATGCTCCCTTACTGTACTGGACGAATAATGATAAATTTGACTAAACATGGTTGCTCTTAATGTCGCAGGGAGTGAACTTAAATTATTTCAAACGTCCACATATAACCTGTCTTAAAATACTTTGCACTCTATTAATAGTTCCGTGTTTTCACCTTCAAGTTGATTCTTTTCAAATGTTTGGTCATTTCTGTCCAGTAATTTATATTGTAAGTATTTCTTTGTATCGAGTATTGTCTTGTTATAAGAAACTATTTCAAAAATGTACATGTATATAAGGATTACAATTTGTCGCATAGTCTCAATATGCTTTATTATAAGACGCTGTTAACAGTCTGATTGATACATTCATGCGGTCCAGTGGTCTGTTAGATTGAGTAATTGAGTACTGACCAAGAGGTAAATATTTTATCTTCTCTATGATTTGATGAACAATATAAGATAAACACAATTGACTTACCCTATTCTATACTGAAACAAAAAAGATTTTGAATGTAGATATGTAAGTACAGTTTTGCAAACAAAACTAGTTTTACAAGCTACTACATGTATATAAGTGTGTACATCTAAGTGGTACCCTTAAACAACTGGCACATACTTTGCGAAAGTTTCTTTTTTGTCCAAAAAAAACAAAATCGGTTGATTAACTTCCTTTTTTGTATAAAATTACTAATAGAAAGAGAAATGCAGTCCTTGAGGAATTTGCTTAAATGATGACACCGAAAAATCAATTAGACATTTTTAAATGATACGAGTACATTTCCGAGAAAGGCAGTTGTAAGCCATTCCCTCATGTGTGATTACAGCAAATGTTCATAAGAAAGTTAAGAATCTGTATATAATTTATCAGTTTGAAATAAAGAAAAAAACGTATGCTATGGATATTTTGTATTTTAAATTAGCACTTGCACCTATTGGCTCTTGATTCAAACGCCATCGTAAGTACTGATAAGACGTCGACATTTCTTTGTATGTTAGGATAATAATTCAGTATTCAAATCGATTATGTTGTATTAACAGATAATAATTATTATAATTTAGAGCCATTCATTCCAATATTTATTTTTCAATTAAACTGATTGTTTAAAATTGCAAGGTAAAGCAATCACTTATACACCAATTACAAGATGATATAACATTAGATTATATTGCATCAGTTAACATGTATGCATACAAATTAATGGTTTATTATTTAGATTGTCAGCAACGTTATAAATTCATATATCATGTAAAACCCGTAAAGCAGGATGCAATTTTTCATGAACGTTTGCAAAATGTATTTAAAAGTAAAGTATTGTGAAGTGAACAAAGAAAGTATCAAAAAAAATCCAAACAGCACGTACAGTCCAACTACCTTACCAAAAGAATGGCAAAGTATGCAAAAATAACTGTAATTGCGTTAGTCACGGAATAGGCAAATGCAAAAAAATACCGTTGCCTCTTTAAAAAAGCTGAATCGTTAATTGGCTCGGAAATTGAATTATTTCATTCTCGTATTCTTTTAAGAATTTAAGTATTAAAATGGAAAAAATCATTTTTGAAAACTTTATTACCTAGACAGAATATGCAAAACACGTGACCCGAAAAAGCGTACCGCTACCGTCTTCCAAATATGGTTATACACATTTAGACTATCCTTGAATTTGCTGAAATGACGGCACCAAAAGAAATCAAATGATTTTTTTTTATTACATATATTTCTGAGAAAGATAGTCTTTTGTAATCTAATATGATATTTCCTCATGTGTGATAACAGCAATAGTTTATAAGAATTTATCAGTTTGAAATAAAAAAAACGTATTTTATGGATTATTTATAATTTAAATTTGCACTTGCATCTAATGGCTCTAAGTTCAAAACGCCGTCATAAGTACTGATAAGACGTCAATATTTCTCTGTATTTGAGGAGTATAATACATATAATTATTCAAATCGAATATGTTGTATTAAGAGATAATGATAATTTAGAGCCATCCATTCTTAGCTAATATTTATTTTTCCATTTAACTGATTGTTTACAATTGCAATATAATACAATCATTTATACACCAATTACAAGATGACATAGCATTAGATTATATTGCATCAGTTAACATGTATGCATACAAATTATTTGTTTATTATTTAGATAGTCAGCAACGTTATTAATTCATAAGTCATATAAAACCTTAAAGCAGGATGCCAATTTTCATGAAAATTTTTTAAAAGTATTTAAAGTTTTATGAAGTGAAAAAGGAAAGTAATTAACAAATTGCAAACGGCACGTAAAGTCCACCTATGTCTAGGATGTCAAAATATGCAAAAACATCCCAAACTGCGTAAGTCACGGAATTAATACCATAACATCAGTCATTAAATGTACATTCTTACTTAAACCTTATAATTTCTAGTTTAAGTACAGTTTTGTCAAGCCTATTTAAAAAAAGTAGTTTGGCTCCTCTGCAGATATGCAGCTTCACGAGCATCGGAAAGGTGAGTTTTGGATCAAGAACATAATATGTAAAGTTGGGCAAAGTGTTTTTAGTGTGCATCACGACTAAAATGCAAACGTATTATACTACCAAAACTATGTGTATACATATATTTCTTAAAGTGATTAAAGACAAGAATATATACATGTTTTAAACATAATTGTTTCTCAAGGAAAAAATAATTTGTCTGACAGCCATACAAGTTTCAACGAAACAAGTTATTTTTAAATCAACTTTGTCTCAGCTTCGACATTATCATTTACCTTTGAATAAAACCTTACCCTAGTCGATGTACTAATTAAAGATACGTAAATGGCGCATCAGATTTTATAATGCTCAAATTGTGTATATTGCAGAAAAAAATGAAATACTGTGTTGGAATAATTCATTTTGAACTCTCAATGTGACTTTGCCCTTCCGTAAACATCGCTCTAGTTCATAAAGCATAATTAACAAACAAATGGAATAAAAGGTACTGCTAAATATATTGAATTGAACTAAGTGCAGAGTACTAAATAATGGTAAACCATATTTTCATTTCCGTTAGAATTGAGAGCTCTCTTTGTATCATCTGGGTATCAAAAGTATAGTAAATATTATATACGTACGCATAATTTGAGAACAACTGCACTTTTATGATTTCTAAATAGGTTACGAGTATTTGGGATATAACATTTAATTATATGTTATTTTTAGTACTAAACATTTCAAGCCAAAACAAGTACAATTGATACTAAATCTGTAAATGTTGCACAGTTCTATATAAAGTATGTGTTACCCATGTAAAAATTAAAATGATAAGTGTTTGGATAAATAATTTCCGTGTTACGCGTGCGATAATAATGATTGACATATTAATATATTAAACTGACATGTGTTTGAACGGATATTGCTAAGGCAATAATAATTTATATTTGTTTACCTGTTTATTGTAATAGAAATAGAATGATCATATCAAACGGGATGTTCTTTATGATTTAGTTTATTGTATAAAAGTCATTATTAATTATAGAGATTTCATTGTTTTACCCCAAATATGTAATTGTACAATGTCTATAAATTTGTAAATATTTAAGTGATAACAAAATTTCATCAGATTAAACTTGCATCTTTACATCGTTAATCCGCTAGGAAAAATCCGTCCTTCTATTCCTGTTATCATTTAAGTATCAAAAAACGAAAAATGATTTTTTTAAAACACCCTTCACAGAAACGGATTTACGAAATGATATAGCAAACGCTATTTATTTCTTTATTTTATTATGTTTTTTGTTTGTTTTTTGTTGTTTTTTTGTTGTTGTTGTTTTATTAATTTTCATTAGTGCATGTCAAGGTGATTGCACGCAAAATTATTGAAGAAAGCAACAATTAATACTGTTATCTTCCTGTAACAATTTTTCCTTTGATTACATCAATCTTCCATATTACATTGCACATTATTCGTCAATGTTTTTCGTAATTGTGATTATTGTGTATTGCATAATGTTTTAATGGAACATAGTCATAGTCGCTATAATTCTTTCTTTAACACACTCAAGTAACATCACGTTCAACCCATATCGTAATTTTAACTATCGATCATATCTAAAGGCATTAAATAAATTTTGTTTTTGTCAAAAAAGCCAGTCACCATTAAATTTCCATTATTTGTATTTTTCAAATTAAAGCTTTATTATGTTTTGAGTCCTTTTACGTAAAAGAACTCATAGGCGTTAAACCTTAACCAACCTTTGTATTTGTTTCTATTCTCACAAAAATAAGTTAGTAAAGATAATGATAATGTGGTGTAAAGTAATAAGGTTCTTTGTTCCTCATCGCCGTGACCTCAAATCCCGACAGGTTTCAAACATATGCATGCTTGTAATTATATAAAACTCTTCGTAAACACATCCTTAATTTACAATACTGTTACAGTAGGGTGAACGTTTCAGTTTACACGCAAAACGCACACTCTGGAAAAAAACGCAAGCATGTTACACTCTTTACGAACGAACGTTACACGCACGCTTTACCAAACGAAAAACGCAGACGCACGCAAAACGATATACGCTAAACGAAATACGCTAAACGATATACGCACGCTATAAGGCACGCAAAATAAAAAGGTTTCTAAACGTTTAATAAAATATCCTAATCTATTAAGTTTTTAACAAGTTTAGGAAGATCGTTTAGCGATTTGATTAAATGATAGCTAGACATAAATTTGAAACGGGTTCATATTAGAGCTGTATTGCACTCAACCTAGCACAACATTATTTTTGTCGTGCGGCTCAACAAATGATTTTTAAAAATGTAAGCTATCGGTATCATGCGATAATATTAAAAAACATAATTAAACGGTTTAGTCTTATGCGCTTTTCTGAAAAAATGCTTTGCTTTAGCCCATGAATCTCTTAGATAGACGTTTATTACGTCGACACCGCTTCCGGGGTAAACACAAATAAAACATGGCAGTATGGCACTTATACTGCGTTCGATGATAACTATAACAACATACGGAGATTCAAATTATAAGAATGACAAATATAAAGGTGCCACAAAAACGTCTTCCTCGGAAAACCTGGTCTACAACTTTTATGTCTTTCATCGAGAATACAAACAATTGCAGAAACTTTAGTTTGTTCCGAATTTTTTGTCTGTTTTATTTTCTGCTTTCGAAATCACAACATCTGCTTTGTTTTTTAGTGTTCTTTGAATGTCATCATATTGGCAAAGGCTCTTTATAAAACGCTTTGGGAAATCATTAACATTATTTCATTATCTACTTTCAAAATATATTTTAAACCCATTTGTTCATATATTTCATGTTGAATAAGGATCGGTATGCATCTGTATAATAAAATGTTTTCTGGGCATTTAAAACGAATGATTACATCAATCTTATTTCAAATAAGCAATTCTTCATTAAGTAAAGGATTGCCTTAAATTTGCTTTTAGGATTAAATGGAATGATGACATGTTACGATAGAAATGTAAATAACTACAACATTTCCCCTGCAACTTGTGCTTAGATATCGAAGTATCAGAAGCCTTATGTAAAGCTTAATATTTAAAGTACATTTAAAATATTTGAACCAATACGTTTAGATTGTGTGAGCTGGAAAGAGTGTATAACAGAATTCTGATCATACTAGTAGATAAAATGCATTCAACGAATTAGGCAGATTACGAACGCATACCGAACAGTACTATCTTAAAGCCTTTCTTACAATACCTGACTGCGACTTTTACAGAAAAAGGTTGTTAAATGATTGTCTTTATACCAAAAAAATGTTACGGCAGGGATACTGACATTATGCACTTTGTTTTTTTTTGTTTTTTTTTTGAAAACATATTTTTACAATTCTAGTGGTTGTATACATAAATGTATTTTTTCTAACAGTATTATTCGCAAACGCAAATGACGAATATTTCAGAACCGTATCTTACCAATTTGAAAGTAAAAAATAAGTGTACGCTATATGATTTTCTGTTTAACAATAAGTTATTGATAAGTGCTTTCATTTTAAAAAAAATAAATGTGACACGTAGTTCCTCTTCTGTATTTAGTTTAAACTTACTGGTTAAAGGTGAAGACATACAGTTTAAACAGTTAACACCATGCTATTCTAAATGTAGTTATTCAAGAGAAATGTATTTGGAAGTTGTGTATATTTTTGCGTCGTCTTCATTTTATTTCTGATGATTTTTTTTTCTGTTGCCCATTCAGAATTTTCATACTTTATACGGTCACATATCACAAACAATAACAAACATTTTGTTATATTGCTGAAAGGATAAGCAGTCAGTTC
This sequence comes from Ruditapes philippinarum, assembly GCF_026571515.1. Classification (NCBI taxonomy): domain Eukaryota; kingdom Metazoa; phylum Mollusca; class Bivalvia; order Venerida; family Veneridae; genus Ruditapes; species Ruditapes philippinarum. The sequence goes on from NW_026862552.1 coordinate 28,779, forward strand.
TTGACCAAAGCTGCCACATACATAGACACATTTTTGGAATGCAAAACTGTCATATAAATCCGTTCCAGCTTAGGAGCTGGCTATACTTGATAGGTGAATATTGATAGGTGACTTTAGGCTAGATAATAACATGACCGACTTAATTTGATGAAACTTGACCTAGATGTCACTATACTTTATTCATTTATGTAATAATATAGCATCTTAGATTTGATGTACTTCACTTCCTTTTATACGAACTATTTTAATTTGAGTACACAGGTTGGATGTTTGTAACTGATTCATGATGAACAAGGGAATGTAAGCACGTTTTATTCTCAGGCAGTAGACTGATAAATGTCTGGAAATGATTTATTAAAGATTATTTGAATAATTTCGATATCACTTTTGTATTTACAAGTAATATAAAACAAACAATGTTCATTGTTGTAAAATTTTGATGAATAGCAATTGGGACTTACATGAACTATCTTTTCCATATGCCTCCATTTTAAAATATGGTTGGATATCTAAGGCATCTGTCTTTGGCAAACGTTTTGATACTTTATTTAACCGATAAATAACATGCTATTCGAGTTATTAATTCTTCTATATCATACCATACAAACTTATATAAACGGATACTGCACTTTGACACATGTGTTCCGGTCTTTTATGTTTTACATGTATGCTGCACTAACATGTTATTACTTCATTTGTACCATTAAAATAGAGAAAAAGAGAATCCCTAAAGAAAGCCCAACACGGCAAAATTGAAAATGTTGCAGTCTCGGTTTGATTGAGCCTGTTCATGGACGGTACTGGAAAGTGCAAGTAACCGTCCACGCGCCTAACACCTGTTTAAGCAGAATTCAACATTTAGACATAACATAATATAAAGCATGATATGACCTTCTGTATTATGTTTATTACAACATCATCGGACATCAGTTCCACTTTTTGCTCGTCGTCGGATAAACATAATACATGACATTATTTTTTAACACGCCAATTAGTTAATGGTTGCATATTTTATTGTATAATTATACAGTTTGCTAATGCTCAATGTAACAAGTTGTTATAGATATCATTATAAAGAAATATGGACGTGTTGACCTTTAAATACAGGACTATGTCTTCCCGAGCATTACGATTAAATCTTAATATCACAATTTGATACATTATTTTAAAACGATGTAGTAATTTCTTGTGGTAATATGAAACTGGTGTCTTCGTTATATTCAATTGTTATCGAACATTCGTTTCTTAAACGATCCAATGGGTGGTAATACTTTCCCTTTAAAATCCCATGGGAGAACTTTGCACTAACCTTTGCATTAAATAGTGTAATTCTAAATTATCCGTGATTTCAATTGACATTTATAACCATAAACTAAATTTTATTTTGAATTACTTTATTAATTTAAGATTAACGATACAAATGCATTATAATAACGAGCAATATTGTAATTGTGCGTTCTAACGAACATCTCAGTTTGTTTCATATAATCTTTGAATTTTGATCGACATTTTATTGTACGCTTGGTCAAGACTTCATGTTTTTTATGAGAAACTCTTCTGAAATTGAGAACTTCCATTGAGAAAAAACATATTTTGATATTCAGTTAATATTGAGAAAATTCCAGCAACTTTTTTGGGGTGTTCATTTTTTTCTATTTCAAAACAAAAATGGTAAGATAAGAAAAATATGCGATCGAATGTAAAGTCAGTTGTGCAATAAAATCAAATTGAACGAATATTTGAAAAACCTTTTAAGCGTTGTATCCACTTTATATCCAAATATATAACTTTAAGCAGGATTAATCGCTTAATATATTGATTACACTAAGGTGATAAAAAGTTACATATAATATATGATGATGATAACATGTCAAACTTAAGGAAGCCCGAGAGACAGAGGTCTATGTGCAAATGTTACATCAAATTTGTAAATGATTTAGGATTTTTGAGATATTGATTTCGCCTACGAATTGTTTATCAACTGTAAGGGAAAAGCTGCAAGAAATTAAAGGAAAAGGAAGATGATATTTGTTTATACAAACACAAATTCAAATGTTTAGTAAATCTTATAACATTAGATACATTCCAAAAGCACGGATTAGCTGATCTGTTCTCAACACTTTCATGAATTCCTCAAGAGCAGATGCACCTACCTGTACTTATGACTCCGTTTATAGATGATTAAATGCCTTTTAATAAAAAAAATAAAGTTTAAATGATGTTTTTCTTTTATGCTAGTGTGGCTGTGTTGTGTGTTCGGGCTACAGTTTATGAATGACGCCTAGTCTTGTTTTGTTGTTGTTGTTGTTGTTGTTTTTTTGGGGGGGGATTGTTGTTGCTTTGATTTTTAAATGAAAAACATAATATATTTAACATATTCGTTACTTAAATGTTTGGTCTATCACAATCCTATCTATTTAAGCATTCTCTACAAGTCTAAAGATTCTAAAAATGTGTTCAATAAAACGCAAAACATGAATGGAGCCTATGGGAGTCGCCGTTTGTTTTACTTTGTTGTTACCAATGAAACTGAATAATGCCGCCGATAATTCTTCTACTTTAATTGTTTTTTTTTATCAAAAGGACATGTGTTATTTTTATGCAACACAGACTCTCTTAAAACATTCGGTCATTTCTATTTACCCTATAAATTATCGAAAACTTATTTTTCAGACTGTAAAAATGAAACGAAACAAAAAATAAGAGACGATATTTGGTCATTGGTAATTTGAATGAATAGAAGTAAGTTTTCCTCTTTTTAATACTTTTGACATTTAAGATATCTATCACTTTCACCTTTGCTTTTCTTTAAAGAAAAATAAAATTGTGGTACCACATGGGGAAAATCTTAAAAAGTAGTTTCGTCATTGAAAAGTGTGGAATTATATTTTGATAATTTTCACTGTGTAATTATCAAATACAATTTTCACGGATAAATCAGTAATCCACTGAAAAGCATAAAATAACTATTTTTATTCATTTAACCTAAATAATGCACACTATAATATAATAATATTATAATAATGTATTATAACTTCCTTAAATATACCGATTTCTATCCGCCTGGCGCCTGGCATAGTGGTAGGAATTGGGAGGTACATGGTATGCAACCAAAAGGTGTCTCATAAGTCAAAATGGCTGGCCCTTTCAGTAGGGGTGACACTATAATAAACAAGACCTTTACCTTTTATACATGTAAAGGAACACAGAGAAAGTCATATTTCCAGGTCAAACAAATTATTGAACAGTTACTCAGTTGGAACCAGTAAAATCACAAAAGATAATAACATCGAGAAAACAATTTGTAGACGTCTCCTAGTATATACGATATCAAACGGAGAACACGCTTAGACAGACATTTGGACAAATTCAATTTCCAAAGAGAACCATTGATTTTAACACCGAACAATCATGACTTACATTCAAAGACATCTATGAATGTACAATAAAATAAATTTATGTACAAATCATAATGGATAGGTCGAACAACTTTTCATATCATATAGTTTTAAGAATTACAAAACGCATATGTCATCATATTTAACACACGTATTTTGTATCATCATTTGTGAACAAAACCGGAAAGGGCATGTGTATTTCAAAACAATTTTTGTTTTATATTTCCTTATTTTGTGAACTGCAAGACTTACTATTATAAAGAGATAATAATGAGCTTAATTGGTTCGTTTCGTTTGTTTATTCTTTAGTTTATTTTATACTTTTAAGGCGCTTGTAACAGCTTACGATCAAATTAGCTTACATGTTGTGATCGTTTTGTCGCTAAATGTACGTTTAGCTGTTGATCATAGCAATAATCTGTTTATAGTATTCCCTTGTCAATAATACAAAGACAGCACTTCTGCCGCGGACAGAAATCGCTTTCTAAGTCTGGAAAGTAGCAGCTTAATTTGTGAATGTTATGACTTGTACAGATAATCAACAGCAATTTGTGTGTAATAATAACATTTACTATGTATCGTCTGTGTATTGAAATGTGAATGGCACATTATAAATGTATTAATTCTAAAACTTTAACCCCCTTTCCTGATAATGCTCAGTGTTTGAGCTTTTGTAAAACAAGTGTTTAAATTATGAATTGCCGTAGTTTCTTGTGACTTGTAATGCTACAACAATAAAGTATAAATAATACTAAAGAATTTCTTTGTCAGAAGTTTAACATAAATTCGGGAAATCATGATATTTCGTTTTTTATAAAGGGTATAAATCGGTTGATCAGACGACAATATCTATAATTATTATAGATATGAGCATATTTTTTTAATCTGTTCAGAAGAATTCATTACTCCTTCAGACTGTAAATCGTGATAAACATATGTCAGTTGATGTGTAATTTGTTATACATAACGCTTCTTGCAAATAAAAAAAAAATAGAGAAAAATAAAATATCATACATGTATTTATGATTCGTATTAACTGTAAAATAGCATTTCTTTTTCGAAAAGTGTTATATTTATATTGTGTATATAATTAACAATATCAAATGAGACACAACAAACAAAACACATCATACAAAACATAAACGTACATTTAATTTTTGTCGTTTTTGTGATTTTCAGGATTTTTACATGATTATTAACAATTATAAACGCTAAAATGTAATTGCAAGATATTTGGTGTATTTGGAAAAAATATAAGTATAACATTTTCACATTCAATACAATGGTAAAAGAATGTAATCAAACAATGTACCAAATATCGGACAACTTCTATTTCGGAATGCTATATAGGTCATTAAAATGGTAACAGGCGTAAAAGCACTTTCAACAGATTCATTGACAACACGGAAGTATTGTATTCCTGAAAGCTATAAAAAGCATCGTTAAAGTACAATAACGATATGTATATTGCTGCTGTTGTTAACTTATAGAATAACGCAAGTGAAGAAAGGGGTACACACCAGAAATATACTGTAAGTCTGTTAGTTTGGTGATAAAATATGCAATATGAAAAAGAATGAAAAACGTTTTTGAGAAATAAATGAATAAAGTAATATATGATTAAATGGTATGTCTTTTTAAAGTTTTTCCCATTTCTGACTAACTTCTCAAACCCTTTATAATAAGATTCAATAAAGTTTCATCCTCTTAATGAAGACTGGTGTTTATATTAATATAAGAAAAATGTGACTGTATGCTTGATATCCATTGTACTCACTTACAGAGATATTTTTTAATCAGTTGTGTAGATTTAGCAAGCTTTTTACGATTGTATCAAAGTCTTTTATATTTGGGTTGCATCTATGTTCTTTGATATCAAACTAAGTATAACATGTTCCTGTAAAACCTGTTGCAGAGGTCAAGTCGCACTGATAATTTGACAATTTGATACTGACTGATACATTTTAAATAGTAAAATTAAATATCAATAATAAGTTACATATTTTCTTTGTGCGTAGGTTTTGCTAAGGTTTAATATAACGTTTTGTGGCTACTGTATTCTTATGACAGTCTTATAAAACTAATTTTATCTAGTTACATAATGTTCATGTTGAGCGCAGACTTCTTTTGCAAAAAAAAAAATAAAACAATAAATAAATAATAATAATTTCTGGGGTGAAAAAATAACTTTTTATAAAGCATGACGTGGATTTCACATATTTTCTATTTTAAAACAATATCCCTGTTCATTTTCAAAGCAAAGAAATGCAAAAGACGATTTTGTGCGACATTAATCTCAAACTCGTCACCATTTTAAATCGCAGTTTGGAATGAAACATGCATTTGTGTAAGAAACATACACATATTTCACATAATTGATTGCAATGTTCCTTTTAAAAATGTACCAAGATCACCATTATCAGTTTTATATTGAATTATATATTGATAGACATGCAAAATGTTAAGATAGATAAATGATTCAATTTCATTCTCTCATATTATTCCAACGCAAATAAATGTGACGCTTTCGGCGTTGAAAGTTACATAAATAAGATTTATTTTCCTCTTGAGAGACATTTTTCTAACATTTTTCCATCTTTATTAGAATAATTTGCTGACAAATATTCAAACATGAGTCTTTGTTAGTTATAAATATGCTGTATTTAAATCTGTTTCTGTCACATGAGCAAATCTGTTTTAAATATATTTTTGTTATCATTATGTTGTATTTATAAGCTATACGTTTTTGTGAAACTGCAAAAGTTACGAAATATTAGCAACTATTTCTTTATGTAAATGCAAGTTCAGATCAATTCCAATTTCGAAGATTGGTGGATGGATTGATGGATGATGGAACGACGGACTGGCGGACGGATGTATGGAGGGATGGATGGATAAAAAAGTATTAAATGTTGTATAATAAGGCATTGATTGCAATGATAATGATCATATTTATATAATGATTGTATATGGTGAATACGTTTATGAATCTTAAGTCAAGCTTACAGGGAAACATTTGTAAAGGTATAATAATGTGTTAAATATATACATGTATATTGCTTGAACCGTATGACCTTGATTTATTACGTATTAATATTTTTACACTTGAGTTTATATTAAATCTAGACAAGAATAAGAAGTAATTTTAAAGCCGTTTTAAAAGGATGTCGAAAGTCGTATACTTTGCGTTATCTCATATTAGGTTTCAGTGACAAATGTTTTTATCAAACTAAAAATAATGAAAACCATAATTACAATTGAAACTGCGTGAAGAAAATATTAAAGCAATTCACGAAAAGTAATTATCGTTAGTCACCTGAAACCGTGTGAAGTAAATATCAAAACATGTCAGAACTTTCTTCTCCGTTAACATTTAATTACTTATGTCTAACACAGATGTCAACAAAATAACAAAAAGACGATGAATTTTATTTTTAGAACAAACAGTCCCTGAAACAAACACGGCTTTTGTCGAAACAAGACAGAAATACTTGTACAGCAGTTAAACTATAAACAATTCATGTTTCGAATGTTGTATGTAAACTTAAAATAATCTATGATCCTGCACTGTATGCTTCGCCATTGTCATTTTCTATATTATAAACTAACCGTTCGGCTACATGTACATGCTATTATGGTCTATGTAAAGATTAAATGAATATTTGTTTTTTTTTATTTTATTTTCCATATACTTTTTGGGGTTACTTAAAAAAACAGAACAAAAATTCTCCTGATTAGACCAAATGAAATAAACATAGAATGTTTCATATATATAATGCAAATGATCATGAAAAACAATTATAAATCAACAACGGAATAAAGTATAATTTAAACATATCGTTTCTGTGAGCAATTTTCCACATTCCCAAAAAGGAATGCCGATATATACTCTCAGGCAAATTCTTTGTTGAAATATTTGGCGATGTCTTCGGGGCTTTTTTTTCTTAAAAAAAAGAACATTTGAATATGATTTTTATTCACTTATCTTTTTTGTTTTATTTTTTGCGTTATTTTTTTTTGTAGATAATATGCTAAAATTTCAGAATCAGTCCAACTTGTACATATAAAGAGGATATTCAGGTTTCTTCTATGAATACAGGAATTATTACATCGTAAGGTATGAAAATAGATATTTAACGAGTAGCAGTAGCTATGAGTGAAATATGATACTTTTCAAACCAGAAGATGAAAATAAATCCTGTATTTATACAAAGAACTTGAATACTTTTTTATTATATCCTTTCTCTTTTTCAACCTTATGAATAGGAAGAATGCCCTTTTAATTGTGTGTATTGCCTGATTAAAGAAGAAAGTAGTCCGATAGAACACCAGTAAAATGGTGATTACGGAATGTATAAACATTTAAAGTTATATTATTCTTTATGTTGTTGTTGTTAATTATTATTTACAAGTAAGCCTTTTTCCCCATATATATATATATATATATATATATATATATATATATATATATATATATATATATATATATATATATATAGAAATTAAACAAAAACATTTCATTAGCAATTATTAAGTTGATGAAATAGATTTTATCTATAAACGGTAGTGAAGCCGATGTTTAAGCTTCAAATTATATTTTGCGATCATCGTAATCGTATATATGTACAAACAATTTTCAGAAATATTCCATGTCGTTTTACATGTTTTATAAAGTATTGATTGAATACATATTAGTGATTAGTGATTTGTTTTATTTGAGGTAAATAGTTTACAACAAATGATGTTAAAATATTTGCGTATACTCTTATATAAATCAACATACAAAGTGGTTTTAAGAACGTATTTCTGTGTTTGTTTGTTTGTTTGTTTGTTTGTTTAAAGTACGTTCGTCCGTTTATTGCTTGTTACATACTTTCTATTTTTTTTAAGGTTTTCCAATGTGGAAAAAAATTACCAGTATATGAAAATGGATTTATTTAGGATATTTTTTTTCTTTTACATCGTAATCTACACAAGATGTTTTCTATGTTTAGTTGACTCAAAAGCTACTGTCATAAATTAGAATTGATGTGGTCGTTACTTCATACTTTTACACTTTGATATTTTAACTTATGCCTACAAGTTAAATGTACACATTAATAAGATTAGTTGAATAGCATATGATTAGTGTTTAAAATGTCTCGATTATGTATGATTTATTTGAATTTCGATAAATCGATGTAAAATAAGCCTTTGAGATAAAATCATGGTCGGAAAGTATGGATCTCCTTAAAAAGTTTTTTCAATACAAGTCGAGCAATATATAACTATTGCAAAAATTCCAAAAAGAGTTTGTCTAGTACTGTTAATGCAATAATCTTTTCCATTCCATTTTGTTTCAGACATTTTAAATTCTAAAATTAGATAAGTGTCAAGAAAGAATTTCTTGGATGTACTGTTAAAGACTGTCTATGCTTTCAAGAAGTACAAAGAATAGAATAATTGATGTCTTCTTTGTTTAAGTCTTAGTCAAATACACTCAAATAATTCAAATAAAGTCAAATTTGACATTTGTCGGCGACGGAAATTACATAAGTAAGATAAATATTCCAAGAGAAAGCACATTTCACTATTGATATTGCATGTTTGTTGGATCTTTCTGAAAACTAATTCAATCATTTGTCATTATTATCCAGATTATGTTTCAAGTAAGCATTTCTTTGAAAGGAATGCATTTGTTATTTATGATGTCTTGCACAAAATGTGTTAACATTTTAAAAGGGGTTTAAATGTATATGTATCGAAATACATCTATCAAGTCATATTCTGTATCATTGAAAAGACTAAATAATTACACAATTGTATAGCTCTATTTATGTTACATTTAACCAGGTAACTTAGTTTGAAAGTTTTTTTTCCTTATGGCTCTTTTGATTTGTTAGATATCAGAGTACCATAGCCCACGCTACGGAGATTAGGAGGAGAGAGGGTATGACCGCAGAAATACGCCATCCCAGTAAAATTGATCTACGTTTATACCGTTCCCCAAGAATACAAACAATTGAAGTTGTATCTAATAATTATTATATTTTGTAAACTTCTTGGTTTTAATACACACCTGGCATTATAAATATTCTAAGCTACTGAAATAAGACATTATGAAGAGATCGTATCAAAACCTGGTGAGATATCTCTAGGCTTATAATCACCTGTCTGCATTATTGACTCCATTATATTAAGCTAACAAAAGTGAACCGTAATCACGTGTCCTACCTCGTGCAGAAAATTCATTTTTTGTGGATATTTTTGTCCGTTTTATTTTCTGCTTTTATAAGCCACAATACATGCTTCTGTTTATTCAGTGTCCTTTGAATGTCATTATACTGGAAAAGGGCTAACTAAACAACCCTTTAGGAAATCATAAATATTTGTTGCCATGCATGTGTGTGCTTGCATACAGTATCATAGCCACACTCGTCAATTTAATTTAGTTCCTTGTAATAAATGTATCCTAACTGTTTCTCCAATTTCCGCTCTATTTTGATGAATCTTGAATTTATTGTGTCAATGTTGTATTCACAGTCCAGTTTTTTTGTAATCTGTTGATCTGAAATGTTTATTATACTACAAATGTTAATAAAGTTCGTTTTGAAAATGATGACTGTAATGGTGCGACAAAAGGATGAACGCAGATAAAAGGTTGTCTGTTGAGTTCGATTGAATAAACTTGACAACATAATGAAAAGTAGAGGTCTGTGGGATTATTAAAGAAAAAATGGAACTTTCAGAAGTATTCTTTTATTTGTCAGTTGACATGTTTGTGTCAACCATGGCGTGACAGGTCTGTCTGGGGAATTGAATACTCATAACACGTATACATTTCTAGCGAGGATTTGCTAATACGGTAAAATTGTCATATCTGTTACTGATGCTTGCAATTATGAAGAAGCAACAAATATATAAAAACTGATATGGAGTAAGTTTATTTAGTTGTTTCTGTTTGTAGCTTTAAAATTTTCAATATTTTTATTAAATGTTTAAATTTTATAAACTCATAAAACTTTTATAATGGATTATGTTCTGCATTAGAAAATGTTTATTTTGGTAACCTGAGCTATATGTAAATATGTTGACAGTTTTAGCGGAGACACTTGTGAGATACAACAATATTTTTAAAAATAATTTTAAATCACAGCACCTGGCTGTAATGAAATAACATTTAGTTAGAAAAGACGTTAAAATTGCTGTTTATTATTGTGTTTAAACTCATACGCGGAAAAAAAAGAAAAGTGTTGATGTTCACAAAGTATGTTGGTTATGTTAACATATACAATGTATAATTAATAATTACGAGTTATGTCTTATTAAGATTAATCCTTTTGACAACCCCGGGTGAAAATATTTTGTATCAGCAGGAAACTGGTAAATCGATCGAAGAAGTTGACAGATGAAATTATGATTATTTCACTAAATAAAATTCAATCGATATATTCTTCGCTAAAATTGTTTTTATTAATAAATAAATGCTTCGATCACTTATTTGAAAAATTGATCAATCATAAATTGAAAGGTACTTTCAACCAGTTTGATAATTATATATATTTGTGCTGAATTAGAATTAGATTGTATGTGTCTAATGAAATGTTTTCTTGACATTTCAGACGAATGCCATCTCCATCAATCTTATTTAAAGTTAAAATATCATTATCAAATAAAGGATTTACTTGAATTTGCTTTTAGGGTTAAATGGAATGATGGTATGCAATGATAGAAATGTAAATTGCTAGTACATTTCCATTGCAAATTGTGTTTAAATATCGAAGTATTAAAAGTCTTATGTCAAGCTGAATATATCATTTGAAACAATGGAAGCGAAAAAAGTGTATATCAGACTACTTCTTAAATTCACGGATCATACTAGTAGATACAATTTATACAATGATAAAGTCAGATAAAGAACGGTTGTCGAACTGCACCTATCTTGAAGCTTCCCAGACAAAGCTTGACTACGCCTTTTACAGAAGAGGTTGTTAAATGATTGTCTTTAAAACAAAACAAAATGTTACGACAGGGATACTGACATTACGCAATTTGCATTTTTGAAAACATAGTTTTACAATTCTAGTGGTTGTTATATGTATTCTTTCAAATAGACTAAGTATTATTCGCAAACGCAAAATGTGAATATATAAGAACCGTATCTTACCAAAGTAAAACTATAATGTATGTTGTATGATTTTCTGTTAAACAGTAAGTTATTGATAAGTGCTTTGAAATAAAGGTGACAAGTATTTCCTCTTCTAAATTTAGTTAAAGCTAACTGGTTAAAGGTGCAAACATTAAGTTTTAAACAGTTGATATAATTCTAAATGTATTTTTTCAAGGGAAATGTAATTGGAAGTTTTGTATATTTTAGCGTGTTAATTTTATTTCTGATGAAGATATTTTGTTGCCCATTCAGAATTGTCATTATTTATACGGCCACATATCACGAACAATAACAAACATTTTGTTATATAGAGACATGATAAGCAGTCAGTTTTTGGCCTAAGCTGTCACATACATAGACACATCTTTGGATTCAAAACTATTAGATAATCCGTTATAGCTTAGGAACTGGTTATACTTGATAGGTGTATATTGATAGGTGTTTTGGGCTAGATAATAACATAACTGACTAAATTTTGATGAAACTTAACCTAGAGGTCACTGTACTCTATTCATTTATGTTATTCTATAGCATCATTTGATGTACTTAAGAACATTCTCCAGAGTATTTACAGTATCTTGATAAGGTTATGAGTAAAATCACTTTTTCTAATTCGAACTTTTTTTAATTTGGATACAGAGAACTGATTTATGATGAACAAGGGAATGTAAGCATGTTATATCCTTCAGCAGATTATTTGAATAATTTCGATATTACATTTCTGATAGCAAATCAATGTTGGTGTTTCGAACTATAAAACAAACAATGTTCAACAACGTTCGAACATCGAAAAATATGTTAAATTTGTACTGCAAATATCATATGTAATCATTAAAATAAATGCATTCATTTCTAATTGAAAAATTTGACTTAGACTTTATAGAAAATTAATTTCGTATAACGTCCCTTTATTAACATGAAATGTAAATTCGGTAATATCTTTACAAATAATGCTCTTTGGAACTTACAATATTGATAAATCTTCATTTTAGCATTATATTTATGATATTTAACTGTAAAAAATTGAGTTACAGGATCTTTACCACTAAGATGAACATTCTTTTTTAAAATGTCACCATATTAAAGTATGGTTGTTCTATTTTTTACAACTATCTTTGGCAAATGTTTTGATAATTTATTTAACAGCTCACTGATAAATATCATGATATGCGAGTTTTTAATTCGTAATCCTAAGAAACAAAGTAATTAAACGGATACATGCACTACGACACAAAATGAGTTGCGACCTTTTATATTTTACTTACACAATCATTAAGAATATAGCATGCAACCTTAATATGAGGCATGTGTTATGATGCTTTATGGCTTTCTTACATTATCAGACACTAGTTCATCTTATTGTTCGTCGTTGTATTAACATTTTACTTGACATTAAATTTGAGCATGTAGTTCGTTTAAGGTTGCATGAATTATTTCATTGCAATGCAATGCTTAATGTTAAAAGTTGATGTTGGTATCTATATAATTAAAAGAGGATTTTGACATACGGAACATTTCTGCCATGAGCATTACGAATAAACCTGAATATAACAATTTAAAATACTATTTTAAAATATTTAAACGATATAATAATTTATCAGATTTCTTGTGGTAGTTTGATAGTGGTGTCTTCGGTATATCATTTTATTCGTTAAAGTATCAATCTAATGGGAATCAGTAATATAGTCTGTCCCATTAAAAATGGAAATGAACTTTTGCCTTGTATGAATTAACAAAACGGGGTTAAATAAAGAAATAACCTTTTTCTGTAAACTAAAAAAGTCACCCTCGAGATTTTTCAGGATTTTTGTCTAAAGTGTCTACTTTCCTTGTGAAAACAAATTTTCATTTCTCTATGGTTATTTTCCGTAGCCATTGCCGAACACTCTTCATTTGAAGATGAACGGGAGAAAGCATTGGTCACGGTTCTAAATATACATCAGGTTCTCGGGGTCGTTTCATGATTATTTTACAAAGCTGGATCTACAGGATGTAACAGTTTAGTTGCAATGCATGATGTAAAACTTTATAAAATGAATGAAAAAATAAGCAACAAGACCACCGAGTCACATGGAGTAGATCTAGAAATTGCACATAGTTTTCCTATTTATTTCGAAATAGATCTTTATAAACGTCACGACAAATTTGCATTCTATAGATACCTTCATTGTCAGTATCTATCCAGTTCCGTAGATCCATTTTTTACATCAAAACTCCTGAATGACATGACTTCTACACTTATGATGATCCAGATTTTTTAAACTGTTAATCCTTCTCATTATTAAAACATTGGTTAATTTGTGGAGTTATCTGGGTTAGCAAATGAAATATGTAAATGAAACACATCATAATTCAGTACAGAACAATTCAGAACGGCCCATCAATTTTAGTTGTCAACATTACAATGTTTGAAATGGATTCCTGACGAAAAAAAAAATTAATCAATAACAATTTACGAAATATATGACGTAACAAAAATGCCTTGCGGATTTTTATGGATGATTCCAGTTGCAGCATTGACAGAGGGCGGTAAGGTATATGTAACCTCATACAGATAATTTCAAGCGTCGAGATAAATTTGTCTTGATGGCATTTTAAATATTTTTTGTTGCCCAGATTTTGCAACTTAACTGTTTAACTTAACATTTTTAAAAATAATCTTAAACACACTTAATGACATGAATCTGTAACAGTACAATTCTTCCTCCATTAATTACAGTCATATAACATTCGTTTTGATTTTAAGTTTTTAAACTATTTTATATATTTCTCAGAAATGAGAACATATTATCTCGTTATTTAAGACTTATGTAAATCCTACTCTTTTAGCTACAAAATATACACTACGCGGTATTTTTTCTCCCGCAAAAAAATATGCTATTGTTTTTCCACTGAATATTTTCAAATTTTAGGAAGGCTAAAGTTATTGAGGACGTCATTCGGTGTTTCTCTTTGACTCGATCTCCCCTTCATATTAACATAATATGTCACACTTTGAGTCTACAAAAATACACTTATTGTCGCTTATTGAACGCTCCAATTCAAACTTAATCTTAATAATATCAAATCACTACCGGTATTTCTGGACATTTTGTTGAATTGTGAGACGATAAAACGGAAAGTTAAATCTGTATTTACAAGCTTAATGTGTATAGGCGAACGTTTTTCTCGAACGCGAGTCTGTCTTCTCTCATTAGTTAAAGTAGACACTGTGGTCACAAGCAAACCAATGCTGAACGTATAGTGAATCAATTCTCCTTTCTATATATTTCTTGTCAGATTTGCATGATAATGTAGTATTTGTTGGCGATTTCTTGTGAAAGTTGAAACCTACGGAAAGTTTTAGCGCACGAACATCCCACCCGAAATAAGAAGGGTAACATATTTTTGTATCCCATCGAACCTAGTCAATTTAATCATTTTTGAATAGACGTGATATATACTAATGGACAGAATTAAGACAATAACAGAATTATGTAAATTAAACATTAATTAGCGGAAAAACATTTTTTATAGTCTTTTCTGGCTAGCGTTCCAGTTCCACTACGACGCGTTGCGGTATTTAAGATACGCGCTTGATTGAATATCTATCTAATCAAATCACTTCATTGCTCTTTTTCTCTTAAAACGAATATAAAATACAGTATATCATGGTTATTATATAAACCTTTGTGTGTTAGAATTTATGAAGCGGTTACTGATATTTTCACTTCAAATGATTTTGATTATTTTAAATAATGGTTTGCTAGTACAATTGCCTATTTGACACCAACTTTGTTCTCATTTTCTTTTTAATTGTAACGTTTAGCTATTGATCAGGAAGTTAATAAGAATAATCATTTTTTTAAAATTACCGAGTACATTTCACGCTAATTGTGAGACAAACCCTAAATGACGTCTATATGGGCGACGCCATTTTGAAATGGACGTCACGTCAAGTTACAACGTAAGTCAACGAGAAAAAATATCGTTTTAACATGTTGACCATATTACTGACTTTATGAAAAAAATTAAAAATCATGCCTAGAGATATTGACGTCAGGGTTAACATTACATTGATTTTATGATTTTACTGTTATATCAAATAAAAAACGGAATATTCAAATTCGATAGGACAGACTATAGAACATTGCACTAGCAATTACAACAGAATGACGAAATTCTTAATTATACCTGATATCAATCGACATTTATTGTCATGAACTAAAATTTATGTGGATTTGCTTTTAAGATTTTACAAGTAACAGCGCAAATGAATCATACTGACAAGCATTATTCTAACTGTACGTCGATTCATAATATTGATATATTTATTTTGATCGAATGGCAATGGCAATTTATTGTACGCTTGCATTTAAATAATACTTGCTTTCACAATTTAAGTCGGTCTGGTATTCATAAACTTAAAAGCTTAAATGTGATATTTCGGGGAACTAGTAGTAATATCATCTCTTATAGACTCGTAAATATGAACCAACGTCGCAAGAATGTCATAACTATAAAGTAAAACTCAAAGAGTGATAGATACTCAAATTTTTAATATTTATATAACCCATTTGCTTGTTTATTTTTACTTCTTCTTTTCTATGTACTTAAACATAAAAGATAAATGCGGATTCCCTAGAGTATGCACAAAACGTTACAATTGAATTTGTTGCTGGCTCAGCTGTATTGGGCCTATTCATGGACGGTCAATGCTCGCTTGCACCAGTTAAAGCCAAATTCAACATAAAATATGAGGGTTGAAATCTGAAAAGGCAATACATTGCATCAAGAGGCAGCTTTAAGCTAAAATCCTAAAAAAGGGAATAAATGCGGAAATCATTCTTATTAATAATCTTGAACATGAAGATAATAAAATAATTCAGTTGTCTAGACCTGATGTTGGTAAATTCGACCACAGATAGAAATTATGATGTTTTTCTTCAAAAGAAAAATGTTAGAAAAATGTGTTTGGTTGAACCTTATATTGACATCAGTAACATATTTCTTTAATTTTTTGCTCTGTTCTTCTTTAGCGTGTTATGTTGTCAAATCGCATCGATTTTAGCTTTGTATTTGCTCTTAATATAAGAACTTGATAAAACTGTTTGGATGCCACACCCATCTTAATTGTCTCTTACATGGAAACTAACTTGCAACCATATACTTACAATGGATAAAAATGTTGCTGTTATAGCCGCCCTTGTCTAAGTACCGCTCAAGCCGGTGCTAGGGGCGTGAGGCATGTTGCACATTTTCATTTTTCATTATCCCTCATGTACAGACTCAGTCAAACCTCCAAGTCTGCAATTTTCATGTAATTTTGTTGTGATTTAACTTCCGAGGGATCACACTTTGTCCAGATTTTTATACTTTTAATACTTTACAGCAGAAGGTGTCAAGTGTTGTGTGGCATCTGTAAAAAGTTGCACCGTACTTCTTTACTCTTTACTTTAAATATTATATGCAAATTATCAAATGATTATATTATAAGCAATAAGCTAAAGTAGATGCAAATGGTTTACAATAATTCAGCTGTTTAAGATTTTAGTGTTTTTGTGCATTGTGGAAGCCATAAAATGTCGCACTTTACGAGCATGTTATATCTCAATCAAAAGAGCATTCGACATATTGAATTTAACCGTTTTGAGTGTTTGTTTTTTATGTATTTCAAACAATTTGGTAATCGAAACATATGCGAAGATGCAAACTGTATGCAAATTCAGTTGTTCAATTACTATAAATCACACTGTATTTTTGAGAGAAAAAAACATTTTAAGCGTTGTATCAATGTTATATCCAAATATATAACTTAAAACATGATTTATCGCTTATATTGATTAAACGCTGATGACAAAATATTACATATGATATATAATGATGATAAATATGCAAACTAAAGGAAACTCGAGAGACAGATGTCTATGTGGAAATGTTATATCAAGTTTGTAAATGATTTAGGAGTTTTGAGATATTGATTTCGCCTACGGATTGTTTATTAACTGTAACTAAAAGGTCGAAGCTGCTATAAATATGAGGTAGAAGATATTTGTTTAATAAAATATTGACACACGAAGACAAATTGCTTATTCAAATGCATAGTGAACCTAATAACATCAGATAGATTCGATAGGCACGGGTTTGCTCTACCTGCTGTTTTTTTTAACTTATGGTCACTATATTTATTAGTGCAATTAATATACAAAATGATGTTACCTTCTAGGCGCATGCAGTCTGTAATTTCTCTTTCTTCTCTTGTTACTGAAGAAGCTCTGACCTCGAAACGTGCAGCTGTTGAATTAATTGGGTGAAAAATAATGTAAAGTATGCATCATACAATAATAGATGTGGATTGTTGTATTTAACAAAATGTCTCAGGTTTAAAGTGTTGTTGATAGAATTAAATTCATAGTTAAATAGAAGGTATGGAATCTAATTTGTCATAACTACCAATATTTTAAACAAACAAAATATTTTAGAAGGAAATGAGTAAATGGTCTGACTGAATATATACAAAATTAATAGTCTTTATTGTTTACGGCTTAATCACGAACACTTGATATATTATAATTTCCTTAAATTCAATGCACTTCAGTACACGTATAGAAACATTAAGAAAGCAGATTTCTGGGTCAAACAAGTTATCGAACAGTTACTCAGTTGGAACTAGTAAATCAACAAAGATAATAACATTGAGAAAACAATTTGTAGCGTTCATTTAGGGACGTCTCCTGGTATATACGATGTCAATAGAGAACTGGCTTTGACAGACATTTGGACAATTCAATTTCCAAAGAGAACTATTGATGTTAACACCACACGATCATGACTTACATGGTATTTATGAAAGTATAGTAAACTACATGTACATGTTTAACCAAATATTAATGGATAGGTTAAACTCTTTTCATATCTTAATTAGTTTTAAGAATTACATAGAGGTATATGTCATCATATAAAACACACATCATTTTTAATATCATTAATTTGGTGAACAACATTGAAAATGTATGTTTTTGAAATATTTTTTCGTTTTTGCATTGCCTTATTTTGTTGTGTTTTTAAGAGATAATAAAAAACTTAATGGGTTCGTTTGAATATTTTTCAGTTAGTTTGATACATTTATGGTATTTGAAAATAAATTGTCATGATTCGGTCAATCATTTGCTAAATGTATTTTAACCTGTTGATCATAGCAATTATCTGTTTATATTATTTCCTTGTCAATATTACAAAGTCAGCACTTCTATCGGGAACAGAAATCGCTTTCTAAGTCGGGAAGATACCAGCTTGATTTGCGAATGCTACCGATTATCATCAGCAGTTGGTGTTTAATAGTAACATTAGGTATGTATTGAAAAGTGAAAGGCACACTGGTTTTGTCCTTTTTTTTATACATATCTAAGTTTTGATAGAAAAATGAGCTAGTAAGACAAATGCATTAATCCTTCGTCGATAATGCAAAACTAACAAAGTGGCACTTCTGCACATTATACATATGTATAGCTTCGAAATGTTCCGCAAGAGACTTTTGTACGCAATTTATTTACAAATGACGAGTTAAAATGAATAACGTAATAGCGTTTGCAGGAAATGACTTTGTAAATGCGTTCACAGCAAATTACTGTCTGAAAATTTTTGTGATTAACAATATTTATGTAATATATAGCGTGACTGGGCTTTTGTAAAACAAATGATTAAAATTGTTAATGAATTGTCATTTGTTTTGATTTGGTAAGCTACAAAAATTAGGTATAAATGACATAATTAAACTTTTTTAAGTATAAAAGTATAATTAATACTAACCATTTTCGTTGTCGGTGATTTTACATAAAGTCGGGATACCATGTTGTTTGGTGTTTTAAAAATGGATACAAATTGATTGATTAGCAATCTATAAAAATATCTATATGAGCCGTTTTTGAACTACGTTCAGAATAATGCATTTCTGCTTTAGAATGTAAAGCATGATAAATTTTGTTAAAAGTATGGCATTTGATGCGTACATGAAATTTGTCATAAATAACTTGCAAATGAACTAACGCGTGTCTTAATCAAAGTGTATTCGATACGTTTCTAAGAGTAGAACTTAAATTAAGTTTAATGTCAAGTTACAGTAGACCTGGTGGTTTAAGAGAAAATTAGATTAATCATAAATAAGATTCAAGTTTACTCTAAAATAACGTTTCCAATCAGAAAAATGTAACACTTATATTGTGCATTTAATAAACAATATCAAATAAGGCACATCAAACGAAACATGTCATCAAATTTCTATTTCTGGATGCTATATTAAGTTCAATAAAATGGTAAGAGACACAAAAGCATTTCAACAGATTCATTGGCATCACGGAAGTGTTTTATTCCTGAAAACTATTAAAAGCATCGTTAAAGTACACTAACGATATGTATATTGCTACTGCTGTTTACGCAAGAAAGAGTTACACACCAGAAATATACTGTTAGTCTGTGAGTTTGGTGATGACTTATGCAATACCTAAAAAAGATATATTTTTGAGAAATAAATGAATACGGTATTATATAATTATATGGTATCTTTATTAAGGTTTTACTCATTTCTGACTAAGTTCTCAAATTCTTAATAATACGAATCAATAAAGTTTCATCCTTTAAATGAAGACTGGTGTTTAATATAAGAAAGAAATGTTACTATGCTTGGTATCTTATTACTTTCTGTTACGGAATCTCTTACAGATATATTTTAGAATCAAATATGTATTTTTTTTCTTTTGAGGCCCCAACTGGGTAACCCCGTTTATTTACCCCGTAATAGGTATGAGAGGGTCGGGGTCATCCATCTGATACCTTACATGATATCTACATAATATTTAAATCATCATCTATAATAATATTTTTTATATAATTACAATATATATTATATTCAAACATTCAATCAATTTTTATATAATATGTATAACAATTATGTATGATAATGTATTATGCAACAGCTTCAAACAAACAAATAATATTGGTTTGGGGTAAATTAATTTAGTGTAGCCTATTAGTTTATTAAAGTTCTTACAATTTGCCATCCTTCATTTACATGTTTGGTCAAATATCAAGAATCAAATATGTAAATTTGGCAAACTTTTTTAAGATTATAACAACATTTTGACAAAGTGTGATCACTCTGAATCATCCATCACAACCAAATTACATGACAATTGTAGATTCGGTTTGATTGGGTCTGTACATGAGGAAAATGTATCAAGTGCAAAATCCCACACGCTCCCTAGCACGGACTGAGATGTACTCAATTTTCAACACTTATAAGTGACACAAAAGGACAAGAAAAAAATATATATACGGGGCATTATTTTACAGCTGCGACACAGCACTTGACTCCTGCTATTTAGGAAATAGATATCAATTCTGAGTGCATTGTTGTAGAATAATGCACGGTTTGAGTTCAAATGCGTAGTAATATAATCACGAAGGCCGATAGGCCTGAGTGATTAATTACAAATCATTTGAACGAAAAACGTGCATTATTATACAATAATGCACGAAGAATTGATATCTATTTCCATTCTAATACGTCAAGAAAAAATATAATTTTTATTATAACGTTGGACTTTATGTTTGGTGGTTGAATTTGTTTTCGCCTCAGAGTTTCCAATAGAAACGTTCTTTAGAGGCCGTTCCAGTGGGTTGAAAAAAAACTGTTAAATCTACCGTTTGTAGAAACATTTTGAAAATAACGAATTTTGAAAACGTTGATACAACTTTGTTTGTTTATTTATTTCAGTTTATAATTTTCCAAGCGAAATACAAATTATTAAAAGTGAAATAAATGTAAAACTAAACTCGTTTGCGACATTAAATAGCGAACTTGATTTGATTGTTTTGCACGTGCTGTTTGGCGCTACATTGTGACGTCACGTAAACAACACTTTAAACGTCTGTACAGCGTTAACGACTGAATTAAAGATATTGGTGTTCGGATTAATTTTCTTAGTTAGACCATTTTCTTTCATTCTAGATAGTTTTCACAACAAAATTCGAAATTTTTTTTTTAATTTATCAGATTTTTTAAACAAAATGGCGCCTTCAATGTGAAAATACACAGGGAGATAATAAGAACGGCGAGTGCATTGTTGTAGAATAATGCACGCTTCCGGCCTTCTTTGTCTATATAGAAAAAATTCCGATAGTGTTAGAATGTAAAATATAAACATCTGGACAAGATGAGATCCCTTGTAAGCATTAATTGCAACAAAATTACATGAAAATTTCAGACTCCATTTCATTTAATCGATAATGAAAACATCCCTCACGCCCTCTACCACCGGTTGAGCGGTACTCAATTGTCAAAACTGTCGGAATCAAATGAATCAAAGTATTGTCTATTTAGGTTTCATTTAAAGCAATCTATGTTCTTTGAAATAAAACTAAAATGTTTTACATTTACCTGTAAAACTTGCTGCAGAGGTGCAGAACATACACATATTTCACATAGTTGATTGTAATATACCTTTTAAAAGTGTACAAGATCAACATCATCAGTTTTATATTATAATAACAGACATGCAAAATGTTAAGATGGGGAAATATTTCTCTTCGCTAAATCAATGATTCAATTTCATTCTCTCAAATTATTCCAACGCAAGTACATTCGACGCTTCGGCGATGAAAATAACATATTAAGTAAGATTTTGTTTCTCTCTAGAGATCCTCTTGTCCTAGCAATATTCCATCTTTATAAGAATATTTGGTGAACAAATATTCAGACATGTGTCTTTGTTAGGTGTAATTATGCTTTATTTTAAATCTGTTCTGTCAAATGAGCAAATCTTTCTTAAATATGTTATTACACATTAGTGTGCTTATAAGCTATTACTTGGACTGACGGACAAAAAAAGATGCGAACTATGCAACTATTTCATTTTATAAATGCAAGTTCAGATAAATTCCAATTTGCAAAATGGATGGAAGAAAGATGGATGGACGGACGGATGGATGGAAAAAGTATTACATTTTATATTATAAGACATTGAAATATTACTGATGATAATTATAGTTATTATGATAATATAGAGTGAATAAGTTTATGAACCATGAGCCAAGCTTACAGAGAAAAAAGTGACAGGCATACTTATGTGTTAATTCATATATTGTTTGAACTGTATGACCTTAATTCATTGCGTACAGTCATGTCTACACTTAAGTTTACAAAAACATTTAGAAAAGAATAAGAAATCATTTTATAGCCGTTCGATAGTCATATCCTTTGCGTTATCACATATCGTTTTTATTTTCAGATTCTTAAATAATGAAAACCATGATAATTACACTCGAAACCGCGTTGAGAAAATATTAAAACAATTCACGAAAGGTAATTACAATAAGTAACCTGAAATCTTAGGAAAACATTGAGTATTGTCAGTAGCTTCTTCTTCGGTAACATTTTATTACTTATATCTGCCACAGATGTCAACCAAACGACAGAAACACGATGTAATCAAAATTGAATTCTATTTTTAGAACAGTGCCTGAAACATACAAGGTTTTTATCGGAACAAGACACAAAAACAGTATTGTACTTTTACAGTAGTTAAACTTTAAACAATATCATTCATGTTTCGAATGTTGTATGTAAACTTAAATTAATCTCTGATCCTGCATTGTATGTGTCGCCATTGTCATGAAATAACCGTACGTCTTAATGTACATGCTACTATGTTAAGATGTAATGATTTTTTTTTTGTATTTTACTTTCGATATACTTCGATATACTATAAAACCAAATAATCGTCCTGAACGGCCAAAAGGATTTTTATAATATTTTATTTAATAATTGATCATAAAAACAATGATGTACATGTATCTGCAACGGAATAAACCGTTACTGTCTGCTATTATCTATTTTCCAAAAAATGAATACCAACATGTACTATCAGGCACAATATCTGTTGATATAATAGGCGGTGTCTTCTTTTTCTTTTTTTACACAAAAAGAACATTTTAAATTCTATTTTTACATTTTATGGTTATGGAGTTAGAATTGTAATAATATTTTTTTTGCAACATGATGCAACATTTCTTTAATTAGATTTTTAATTCATATAATAATTATGATATCTTTGATGCAAAGACGTTATTTAGTCTTAAACAAGATATAACAATACATTCAGGATATGTTTGTCAACACCAGGAATGTTTTTAGATTATGCATCTGGTGAGACAATAATTTTAGTTTTATGACTTCCAATAATAGAATTCTTAAAGGAAATATTTTGCGATGATTAATACAGAAGGTCATGTCTCAGGTGGTATCGTTTCAAACGCATCTTGATACGTGTCGTTTTAATTGATTAAATTCTAAGTGACAGCGAATTTATCTTCAAAACTTATTCCTTGTATTGTTTTATTCAGAAAATTTAAATATACAAATTCAGTGAAGTCAATTTTCATGATGTTTTTTTTCTTCTTTCATTATTTAGTTCTTCGTGATTTGATATAAGAATGCATGACTTTAAATTATCATTTAAAGTAATTTTAGTAGAGAAAAAAAAAACATCATGAGAATTGACTTCACTGAATTTGTATATTTAAATTTGCAGAATAAAAAAATACAGGGCTTAGATTACGCGGTAGAATACTTGTATTAAACAATTTTGTTGTCTGTGGCTGTTAAACGCAAACTAAAATATATGTGAAGGTCATGTCGGCAATTTGGGTTTAAAGCATCTGACATTGAAAAGTCAGTGGAGTCTCCTAATTGACAAAGTCATTAGGGGGTGTAGAGTCGCAACACTCACAGTAATACCAAGCTGTTTAAAAAGTATATTTGAGTAAAAGTTCAATTTATGTGTCGTTTAACTGAGCTTATACTAAGAGACATGCAATCAATTTTGTTGTTATTTGTAAATTTGTAGTAAACTGTCAGACTTATTCTTTGACAAAGTTAGTGGACATTTTTGCATCAAAACATTCTAAAGGATTATGTTCTTAAAACAATTGTTTCAAATATGAAGACAATGGACCTAGATAACGTTTTCCAAGGAATCAAGTTTGAAACATTTGGAGATTACACTTTACCTCTACCACTACCTGTATGAACAGACTCAATGAAACGAAGCCTATATTCAATTCTGCCTGGTTTTTTTCTTCTTTTTTCTTTAGTTTTTAGTTGCTTTTCTAAACCTAACAATTACTTAACAAGTTGTTTATAAAAAACAATGGGAAAAAAATGCAATAAGCATCAACTACTTGTAGATTTTTGTGCTGTTTTCTTGTTACTCATATGATTGAAAATTTGCGTTCCAGGATAATTTATACAGCCTTAAATGGCTTGAATAATAACTAAAACTTTAGATATAAGCATTAAAATAGTCTTCCCCTGACCGATAACTGATTTCATTCTATTGATTTCTGCCAAAGGAAGTAAATATGGCGCTAGTGGCTTCAGATACTGCATCAACATTATAGAAGTTCTGATAATAACACGACATTTGTCTTCACCAATCAAAGCGTTCGCTTTTATTACACACCATCTTATTTAATTAATATTATAAAATTAATATTTTTTGTACATGGTATACATTTTGCAAAAATAGAATACAACATTTAGAAAGTTCATCTGAAAATGGCACATTTCCTATGTAATGCAAAGGACAGAAAACCTAGAATTGTATTATTGATTTTGCTTTTAATTAGTAATTCTACAGGTTAACATCAGCTTGCCAGCTCACACCTGATATTTCTGGTATCAAATGTCAAATAAATTTGCAGAAGTACGTGCACTACATTAGCAGCAAACCGTTTTATAAATTATAAACGCTATTTCAATTTTCTCTTAGCTTTTGTTTATTTGCAAATGTTCAGAAAAGAAAATTATGGACTATTCATGTCGCAACTGAAAAAAAATATGAAATTATATTACGCCACCTCTAAAAATCGCGTTCAGCTTACATACTTCCATTTTGTACTTCTTAACATTTTTTTTCAATAACTTAAATGTTTTTATCTTTAAACTAAAACGAAGTTCACAATTATATTAAAGATAAAAAATACATGACAGTAAAAATGGACTGAGAAGAAAAAAATTGAGTACGATATAAAAAGTTGTGTTTATAGTTTTTATTTACTTCCTTTGCTTTTAAAAAATACTTTAGACTTAAGATTTTGTTTCTATTAAAATACTTTGTATTTGTTAACATATGCATATGATTTTAATGTTTCAAAAATTTAAACGTAAAATTCAATACTTGGTTCAACATCATAATTCTTAGGATTCTTTTTCCATGTTTACTAAGATACGATATGCAAGTAACCCAGTAATAGTTCGGCCGAGAATCGTTTTTAAAGATAATTCTTGTTTTAAATTACTTTACATTAATTTTGCCGGTTGACATGTATGATCTCCATGACCAATTAGCGAGGAGGTGCATTAACGCGTCATAGAACATTTAACAATTTATTACTTTTCCTACTTTGGAATCTATTTTCATAAACAATTTCAACTCAGTAATTAATTTTGTTATGAGCATTCATAATTTATATGCATAAAATTCATGTCAAAAACAATAATTTTTACCAAAAATAAGTTGATGTTTGCCATATGTTATTTATCATAAATAAATAACTATCTATCTATAAACGAAATAATTTTATGTTATAATAGTCAAATGGGAACCTAAATAATTGAACGACACATTAACAAAGTAAGCGATTTGACATAGAGTCGACGCACACTTGTTTATGGTGCAGTTACACAGACGGTCGGTCGCTACATGCCAAATATGCTTGCTGCTTTGATCGGTTGTCATGCGTGATTTTTTTATCTGGATTCTTTGATATTCAATCAGTTAAAATATTTGCTGGTAGTTAGAATTGCCAGAGAATTTCATTATAATTGACGTAGATTAAGGTATTGCAGAAACCAACATCTCATAATAGCCACAAACTGACTAATATGGCGGCAATAAATTGCTCGCTTATCAGTTGTTGTAGGTTGTAAATTGGTAATTTTGTAAATCTTTCTCTTATAGACAATTACAAACATGTTTAAAAATCCCACTCGGTAGTTTATATCGTCGACAATAGCAAGTGATTGGTGGAACGGGTTCGAGCTATATCTTGGCAGGAAAAATAACACATACACACTCACACATACAACAAACAACAAGAACTGAATTTGTGTTTGTTTTAATATATTTACGCAAATTATTGTCCATTCTGAGATGGAGCAATGTATTCATTTATTTTTAATTAAGGAATTATAACATTAAGTAAATTTGATATTACATTAATCAGCCCATTTTTGCAAAATTTTGCTGCTCATCGTTAGTAATAAAACGTATTGTGGTGTATAAAATAAAGGTTTCTATTTCTTTTTTGTAAAATATTATAAGATGTATCTTTTGGCAAAGTGCCATCAATTTAAATTCAGTTACGTGTGTTCTAGAAAAAAAAAGAAACACAGCTGCAGTCATTTTCAGTAATTATTTGTTGTCTTACATTTGTCAAGAAGTGGGCAGACATCAACTTGGTATGATTTATTTATGTTTATGGTCAAGTTGTCGTATTATCATTATCACAGGATAAGGATATTTACAGAAACTTACTTGGACCATTTGATTTTTTTATCAATCATGAGAAAATTGTAAAATTAAAAGAAATTATGGCAAAATATAAACTTATTTTAACTTTCATATGTTCACTCATTTTATATCTTTGAATTGGCATAATGTCACTTTTAGTAAAATATTCATATATAAAATTATTTTCTAACATGCAATTACAGCAAAGGTAATAAAAAGTCATAAAAAGTTTCATAACTTACTATAATAAATATAAAAATTTATATTTCATGCGATATTCCAATATAGTTGCTAATTGCCTAAAGCAATAACAGTGTGAGTTTGATTTATAATTTATGGACCATTCCGTTTACGTAAAAATAAACCTAATTGATCTTAAATTATAAATGTGTAAAGTGAATTTCATTTTTTTATGTCCTAGTACTCATTTATGAGGTCTTTTGCTGTCCATTAAGTAATAAATAATGAAAGTAACGAAATGAGTTTGAACCAGAACGTAAACTATGTAAATTAAAAAAAGTAAGTGTAACGAGTTATATTTGTGTAAAATAAAGAGGAAAATATGTATCAATTTCATTTTTATTATCCCTGTGGATATTTCAAAAAGGCCCCATTACTGTTAATTAAGAAATGAATAATTTAACGTCCCATTAGATATCATCAAAATACTATATATTTGAGATAAAATCATATGTAGCTATACTCAGTCTGAAATTAGAACTGGTTTGAGTTACTCAAAATGAACACAACAGTGTGCTTCGTGCTTTTGTTGGCCGTTACGCAAATATTTGCATGGCGACCGATTACAAAATTTCAAAAACGTTTCAAGGCACTACCCGACGGTAAGTAAGTTTTTAATAAATTTTACCTTAAAAGAACAATGGTGTGTATTTTATTTTTGTTGTTGTTGTTTTTTGTTTTGTTTTTTTTTTGTTGTTTTTTTGTTTTGTTAATTTTTTGCATCTTTGATGGTTTGGTACCTATAACTGTTATACAGGTTAAGAAAACTGATAATCGACACACGCGGTTTTATTCTAATTATAAAATTATAAATAATGTTTCATTTGTTTTCTTAATTGTTTTAAGTTTTTTTTAAGTAATATATGAATTAACTTGTACATGTACAGTAATTCATTGTGTACAACGTTAGTTGATATTAGTATAAGGTGTAAATTTGTGAATGTTACTTGGTTTAAAACAATGGGAACCACTCTCACCTTTGCTGTTTACACTTTTTGTTAATGCTGTAAGCGATTCACCAGATTTTGATAATTTGAAAGATAATGACTTATTGCAAATTTCATCGGTTGCAATTTGCCGATGATATGGCATTTTCTTTACAACTGATAGACACATGAACATAGTTTACAAGCTGTATTTGATAGTTTTTACTTGTATCCAGTCAGATGGAAAATAAAAATAAATGTAAGACAAAAAATAAATGTATTTGAAAAAAAGAAAACAAGACATGATTTTAAATGGTTTATTATAAATGAAATTATTGAAGACGTGGACAGGTTGTTTTTTATTTATGTATAAAACTTATTAATACAGGAAATCTTCGGAGTTTTTTTTGTGTGACTAGGCGCTAAAAGCCATGACTAATTTATTTTTTAATTATTAAGAGGAAAGGCATTGATTTAAAAATCAAATTAGAATTGTTTGATAGACTTGTTGTTCCAATTTTCATGTATGGTTCTTAACTTTCGGGAATATAAAATTATTAAAAGATAGATAAGTAACATATATAGTTTTGTAAAATTATACTGGGTGTTAGATGCTGCTGCATTACATGAAGTAGAAATCGGAAGATTCCCGTTATCTATTAGATATTGAATATTCCGTTAAGTTTTGGATTAAACTAAGAATTTGCACCATATCTAAATGATATTATTAATGATATATTGTAGAATGCAGTTAACTTAATTTCGTTTGCCTTCACATTTTGCAATTGAAGCTGGTAGATTAATAATATAGAGATAAATAAAAACTTATGTTCATTTTGTTATCTGAAACTGGTCGAATCTGAATATCATTTCAAAATATAATGATATCAGAAAAGAATGACTTCAGAAACATTTAACATCTTGGCCTTTACTTAATAAATTTGTTACGCTAGTGAATAACTGTAGTAAAACTATTCAAAAACAATGAATTTGCACAGGCAAACGATGTTTAATTGTTTATTTATCAACATTGTATTGCAATGTTGATGTGTTATGTGTTTGATTAACCGTTTGAATTATTATTGTATAGATTCATAAGTTATTATGTCATGGCCAAAAGCATATTTATGCCGATTCCTGAATAAAGATTGACTGATTGATTAATAATATATGTGATAAAGACAATATCTCTTTCTTTTGTCCGACCATTTAAATTGTATAGCTCACTTAAGAATCAGCTGATAGTGATACGGAGTTGTAAATCGCCTTTGGTTGAAATTCCTTTAAATCTTCATTTGTTTTTCGTACTAGTTCCGTAACGTATACCTCTTTTTGATAGTTGCTCTTTAGACCTTGTACTTATTCGAACATTTCTAATTTGTTTCAGATTATTTGGAACTTGATGATATGGCGGATGATTACAATGCAGGCTATGCAAACGGTGACGACTTCGGGTACATGGATGACCGACAGAAGCGCTTCAAACAAGCATTCAAACAAGGGTTCAAATTCAAACATGCAAGGAAGTAGGATGTAATGTTTCTGAGAAAGAATGGAATCGGATCGGAAAGATAAATGACCGAGAAAAATTATTGTTGTAATATTACACTTTCCTCTCTTTTTACTTACTTAGTTTATCTATTCTTTTACTTTTAAGCAAATTTCTCGAAACACCTTAGTTGAAAGGTACATTTGAATCAATATGCAACCATACTACTGAAAGATAAAAAAATGGAAACAAAGTGATCCATCGGAAGCAATAATCACAACAAAATTACATGAAAATAGCAGACTCGCTTTAATTATGTGATTCATATTAGCAAAGATAAATACTCATACAGATTCGGAGCAAGGGCGATCAACAAAGAAACATTTAAAAATGCGTGAACGAAAGATAGGGTTGAAGCTGCATACCTCCAGATGAGCCACAATATTTCAAGACAATCAAACTTGAACAAAATGTCCTAAAGTTTTAAGAAACGTAAAAGGATTCAAAATTAAAGTCATAGTTCACATGTTGTGTGCGATTGAAGACTAATTTTGTAATATTTATCACCATATTTCTACTGCGTTACTAACGCAGTAAGGGCTATTTTCGCATATTTTGACCTCTTTGGGTAATTGAAGTGGATTGTACAAGCCGTTTGCAATATGTAAATTACTTTCTTTGTTCACTTCAAAATATAGTACTTTAAAATAATTTTTCAAAATTTTCATGATAATTTGCATAAATCTGGAGGCATGCTGCTTTAAACCAGTACTTCAGAGAACATTGTCTTGCTCGAACCGACGATTTTTATCTTATTATACAAGATGATCAGGGTCCCAATACATTTTTTGCACTATCACAATCAGTTTGGTTAAAACTTAAAGATTGCACACGATTTGTCTATTAGCTTTGTTGCTGTTTTTCATAGTTGTTTTACTTTGTTCTGCTATGGTTGATTTTTTATTTTCTTTCTTGAAATAAAATATAACTCTCAAATGTTTGTCATTGAATATTTCTTCAAAGGGATATATTTGGTTTTTCGTAATTGTAAGATTATTTCCAGTCATAAGTCGTTATTTTTGCATTGGAGATTTTCTTTTGTGTTGTAGACAGACTTCCGGTTTTATACTAAAAATAAAGATTTCTATAATTTCTTAAATTGACAAATGATCACGTGTTTGATCACGTTTGAAAATCATTTGTTGCAAACATAATATTTAATCGTATGGATCAGTTTTATTATTATAGATATCAACAATTGCGACTTGTTTTAGTTATCAACTATCATCCAAATATATCAAATATGTGGTATATGTAGCATATATTTTTAAAGCGGATGGTCAAGAAGTGAGTATGTAGAAAAAGATATTGTCATTCAGTCATGGAACGTTAAATAAAGCGAGAAAATAATGACTTGAAACACTTACAATATGCATCATATTTTATCCCGCAAGTTCACATTTTCGGGAGTTTTTTCGAGATCTTGAAATTGCAAAGAAAATAAAAAATATGAATACACTAAATAGTATTTGCAAATACGCTTTAATTGGATGAAATAATAATACAATGGAAACTGAGACCAATACGTTACATGTTGTCTTTTTTAATTTCAAAATCGCACATCTTATTACCGGGACGTATTTACTGTCTGTTGCAAGACTTTTACTTGGGGACCATACGCCGATTTCCATAGGATGACACTACCGTGTCATATTGAAGGTTCCATAGTAACCGCCGTATGAACACATCTGCAGATATTCCTAAATACAAAGTTTCACCCTTTCCGTGTTCTGCTTCAGCCGGTGCGAGGGGACGTGGGCGGTAACTTTCACTTTCCAGTACCGTTTATTAGCAAGATCAATCAAATAGAGCCTGCAACAGTTTCAATATTGCCGGGTTGGGCTTTCTTTAGGGATTCTGGTTTTCGCTATTCTGTATTTCATACTGTTGAGGATTGTTATTCAATTCACTGAACAATATTTTGCATTTTTCGTAACTATTTGTTTTTAAGAAATTAATTTAAATGCTTGTTGTACGATTGGTTTTGCTCTGGCTTAGTCTATATTTTGTATTTTCTGACGTGTTTGACAAAAGAAAATTTACCGATACGCATTCCGCCATGTTATCTTGATTTCGTTACGAGAAACAAAGGAAGGGACGAAAAACAACTTGTAAGAATACAGATTAAGACGATGTTAGGAATTATCTGTAATGGATGAACATGTAATTACCTTGCCGTATTAAAAGAAATTGGCGGAAATCTATCAACACCAAGGATCAATAAATCGCGGGCCTAGAATAGTGGATCTGTACGTGATAAATCTATTTATGGATTTGCTTATCCCTATGTAATAAAAGTTTCTAATTAAGTCTCCAACTCTATAATTTACTTAAAGTTTGTATTATTTAAGAGACATTTAAGAAAGTACATAACATATTTAGATAACTTGAATTTGCTTTCATTTATTAAGTTGCAACCACAAATGAACCCACACATAAAATACCAGCACATGTTTATGTTCTTTTCTTTGAAAAATAATAATAGGCAAGTTAAGGAAGATTCAAAATATCCATATTATAATTATGAAAATTTCTATGACCATCTGATCCTTTCTCAATTGTTATTTCTTTAATTTTACATTTTGAGTTTTCATCAGTTTGAGATACCCTAGTTCCGTAAATACATAAGATAATTTGACAGCTGTTATTCATCAGTAAGGACAATCAAGATCGTCGAAAAGGACAGGGAAATATTAAGACATTAACATACATGACAGAATTAGGTGATATTTTTAACCTTGATTGATGAATTGTTTAATAGTCTGCAAGCTAAATGCCTGCATACAGAAAATAAATTAAGTCCACTTTCCTTATAATTATGCGCATTTTGATAAAAGTATTTCAATGATCACTCTTTTTCAATTTAAGGGGAGACAAAGGTAAAATTTTAATTTCTTGGTTTTTAATTTTCATTTATTATTCTGTAATTGTCCTAAAGATGAATACATTAGGCAGTGACAGGAACAAAACTTTTCTTCTTGTAAATAATGAAATGGTTGTTTCCTAACGGGGTCAGGTTAGTGTGTTAAGATTTCACAATAGTTTTAATAGTGAACTCTGGAAACGTTAAAGAATATGTCGAATGAATTACTTACACTTGTTTCAATCATACAATATCCACAATAGCTGTAATTTAACTTCCAGGGTTTGTTCAAATCACATGACTTGTTTCAAACTACTCGGTGATTCTGTTGGCGTTAAAATTTAGGTCAACATAAATGGATATATTTAAGCTTCAAACCTGAAATATATAGAATATATACAGAAATCCATGCTGGGACTTTACAAAATGTCATTTTAACGTGGTTTGAGTACATAAGGTCATTTTATTTTTGCCATTTACTTGCCTGATAATCCCTTTAAAACGGACTGTATACTGCATTTACAACTCTTGACTTGTTGCTTCCATCCACAACAATTTTGTATTTATGTCGTTTTGTAAACCTATTAATTGAAGGTATGGGGAATTTTGCGAATATATTTATTATTTTTAGCTTTTGATTTCGAGGTAAGTAGGTTTTTTAAAAAGCCCACAATGACCTTCAATAAGATTTCGTAAAAACGAATTAATATTTTGTAAAAACGAATTAATATTTCGTGAAATTGAATCAATAGTTCGTAAAAAAAGATTTAACATTTAGTAATTACGAATTAATATTTCGTAATAACGAATTTATATTTCGTAAAAACGAATTAATACGAGGGCTGATCAAAAATAAACAGGACTGTGACTGTCAATTGAAGAATTTTCAACCTATCACTTATTGTAATATATCACACTTAATCGTAAAACAATACCTGTAAACTGATGCTATATCTAATCTGATAACGCAAATAGTTTGTCCGTAACAGCGAATTCAAAAACCATGGTAACGCACACCCGGCGCAGTGCGTAAATTTGCGTTGTCATCCGGCGCTTAATGCTGCGTATATTTTACAATATGGCTAAATTGGATTTCAAAATACGCCAAAACGTCATCAACCATATCTTTGACGTGTCAGAAAAAATGACTTCATTTAAATCATATTTATATTTGCAATCACAATTCAAAGGTCACTTGTTAAAAAAAATACTCGCGTTAAAACTATGTCGTTGGAACGTCTCGGAAATCGATCAATAAGAAAAGTTTGTCAAAAGTAAGGCGAGAAACTGTTTAAAACGTAGAAAAGGATTATGACTAACAAGAGAAAAGTTCCAGTAAGCCACGGCATAGTTTTTGATAAGCATAAATTATTAAGAAAGGGTAATAGACAAATAGAAAACAAGTAAGGGAGAAACAGAACAATTAAATTTTCAAGGACGTTGGTGACGTCAATCGCCGAGACGTTGAAAATTGACAATCGATTGACTGCGGACATTGTCGGTGATGTTCGACAGTAGCTACGGGACGGTGCAGTCAACTCTAAGGATTTTAAAATGATAAAAGTTAATGCATTAATTACATATATTGTATTCTTGGTTTACAATTGTATAAATTATTTTATTAATTTACGCAGTAGTCTTATGGAGAAATTGTGTCAACAATTTAACAGTCACGGTTCAAATTCGGCTATGCGTTTTATTTATTTTAAAATAATGACAATTTTGTTCTTAGTTGTATTATTTTTTTATTTTCTCGTATGTATGATACATTATCATTCAGCAACATTATTATACATTATTTGTAATACATAATCTAGTTTATTGCATGTGCGATTTTTCCAGCAATCATGTTACAATAGGAAAGAACGGGAGTTTGCGTAATTACAGGAGCTCTTTATCATCATCCGTTTTATAACAATACAACATTATACCAACTTGTACAGAGATATATATATTAGGCAGTGGATAACATGTGTACCACATATTGGCCTACTTTGTGTATGAGCAAAAAAGCTGCTCCGTTAAGGACAATACGCTTGTGACGTCGTTAATGTCAATTTTTCAGATATACCGTGCGCCGCATTGCTTTAACTGTACATGCCAATGAAAGCATAACTTTTTTTCTTTATTAATATTTTTTGTTGTTTTTTCTGTATCATATAGGGGAAAGATTCCGATTTATTGTCCGTGTATTTTTATGTAAATTCATTTATCAGTTAAAAAATTATTTACAAAGTCCGGATAATTTTTGATCATCCCTCGTACTTCTTAATTATGAATAAAACTTCCATAAAAAACGAATCAGTATTTCGTAAAAACGAACCAATATTTCGTAATAAGGAATTAATAATTCGTAATTACGATTTTATATTTCGTACAAAAGAATAACTTTCCGGGAAAAAAGAGTCGTAAATGTCACCTTAGGGGCTCCGTATTAATAAAGAGTTATGTTATCTGTTACTCATAATAAGGTGATATTTAAATAAAGAAAGACATGATTAGAACTTTGCTACTCTCAATAAAAAGTTTAAAGGCCGTTTCAATTTTTTTGAAAGTATTGACAATTTGTTAGACGTTTTCTATCATGTGACAACATACACACATCGAGGACATGTTGGAATGGAAATGACCGTGCGACCACATATATGCATCACAGGACTCCTCTTCTTATACAAGAAAGGGACAAAACACTGTCCGCCCTGGCAGACTTAAAACATCCATTTCAGTATTGTTGTTGATAAGGAGTCATAATTTCACAGATATGTCTTGAATTGGTAAAATATACAACTATATATAGTTATGCAAACAAAGCGTGGAGTCAGTTTTCGTGTTTTATTTTTTTACTTGGCTGTGAAATTTTTAAAAGATAAAATATAATTTATAGTTGAGTTTACAGTTTTTTCCTACTTTTTATTTTATGCATATGATAGAATTATTTCATTTCTACAAAACCACAGACACTTGGGGTGTGGAGCTTAAAACGCCTTTAAAATCCAAATAAAATGTATATTTGTCAATCCCAGCGCATGTACTGATCATTTATATCAAAAAACTTAATATAAACCGTTTTGAAAACAATTCATATTTCAACGTCTATAATAATACACAAGATGAAAATGTTCGCCGGAAAAAAATCCGCACACCTACCGTCAACATCACCATGTATTTTATTCCATTTCCAATATTTTAACATAATCCTTTGGTTCATCGACACAGAAGATATAATTCTCCAAGATGATGGTCAATTTTAAACTTGAACGGTAATATAAACAACGCAACAGCCGAAATAAACATCAAGATTATCGCCGTTTTACTCCACTTTACAAAATCTATCGATAAATTCAAACGTGGCCCCAGCTTTGCCGTGTGCAAAATGCGCTGCGCATTGAAGATGGGAACCAGTCGGCTATGGGCGAAGCCATTCGGTAATATGTTGGTTCCCATAATTTAAAGCGGGGCGTATTTGTACATAAACATATCAGGTTGATATAAGGTTGATACGCACCTTATATATATATCCATTTTAATTATGTTAGTGTAAAACAATGCATTTTAGAGAGATGCTTTATGTTTGTACTTTAATCTAATAGGGTTTGGGAAGTTCTGAAGAAGTTTTAGATATAAAATATTCGGACAAGTACTCCGATTAAGTAATTTACCTGCGATAATAAATTAAAAATATACAAATAATGTGCTGTTCAACAAGACTTTTACATCAATGTTATTTGTACCGTGTGGCGGCTCGTACATGTAACGGTAGATGATTTATTTGGCATCCTTGAAGATCGTTGTTTTTACATACTTGTGGTACTTTAGTTCCTCATATTTGAATATGTCCAGTTGGTGGTTGGTTCCAGTATTCATACTTGAATACTGTATACTCCTATGATATGTTGCTCGCTTTTTAAATTTGTCTTTTAACAGCTTGTCTTTGATATGCAGACTTCATAGCCTTTGCTACATTTTTAAATTCCATCTTATTAAGCGCCGTTTAAATCCGTGTTAAACATTTAAACGTATAAAAGGCATTTTTGTATTTAGAAACATCCGCAAATATGTCCATACGGTGGTTATCAGGGGACTTTCAATGTGAAACTTTAGTGTCGTGAAAATTAGCGCATTAACTACAAGTAAAAGTATGCGAGTGCCCTAAACGAGAAATCAATAGGTGAAACTAAATCTTTTGAAATATAGCTATGAAAGCTTGCAAAAATATTACACCCACTAGCTAGGACCAGACCAACTTGAATAAAAAATTAAAAATACACGTATAAATTTAATCCGTTAGTTATTGACCTTGACATCTAAGTAGGAATGAAAAAATAGAATAAGAGATATTTAATACAATTTTTATCTACACAGAAATGTCAAATTAAAAGTTAATGGTTTGCTGGAGACGTATTGCGATTACATACAAATGTTATCAAGTACACTTTATAAGAAATTTCTAAGCATAAAGACATATTTTACCCTCATTTATCTTTTTACATAAAAACGTTCTATCGTTCAATTCAGTTATTATCTGAGGGACTAGTATTTCATCTAGAGTATGTGACTAGACACATGCAAACTATTCATTTACATAGTATATTCAATTAATAATCATGAGTTAAACTAGTGAACGACGTCGAATCGAGATTCTCTCAAATATCGCTTGTTGTTATTTAAAACAACCGATCATTATGGGCGGATAGCCTGCTGTGTCTTATAACGTAAACTATCATTGAAAAAAAATTGTCAGGGCTTCGTACGTATTGTAAAGTATTTTGTTCCACTCCGGGATTGTAAATAATTAATTGAATTATCTTCCTTTTTCCTTTTAAACAACAAATTGTCCTTAGGGCATAGAAGTGGTAACATTCAATTAAACTATAAAGTAACATTTACGTGTCTTTAATACTAGTAAAATCTTTTCCAAAACGCAAAATAAGTATATGTCATAAACTGTTTTTGTTTGTCTTTTTTTCCTTTTTATAGGAAATGAAATATCTATGTAAACAATATTTCCTAATGCCTTAAGTAAGAAGGAACAAAACTTGTTTTGTTATACATCTAATAATATTTTATATTTATCATGTAATTTCACATATATCTGCGTTTATAGGACTTTCAAAAGTTTCTATTAAAAGTCTGTCCTATCAATTTTGATTATGGCATGTTTTCCTCTTTCGGCACAGTGTGGTGACAAAAGAGCAATATAGTTTATCACAGATATGAGAAGAAATATGTAACACCTTTCAATGCTACATTCACACGTTAGCACAATGACAATGGATTCAAAGCTTTAGATACGAGACACACTTGAACGGCTTCATGATAATACTTCTTTGGAGAGTTTTGTTTTAGAATCAATATGAGTGTTTCCGCAGCACGAATCCTTAGATTACTAGTCCGACACGTTAACCGCCCGGCAAATCCGCCACTGTTTTGTCTGCCTCTGTAATGTCGGTGCTCAATAGGGTGACGTTATTTTTAGATATTGTGGACGTGTCTCTAGCTTGTTGATCTTTATGCTTATATTTGGGTTCATTTATTTATTTCATTACATTTACTTACTTCTTCATGTTATATTATTTGATGACTGTTTGTAGAATAAATCATGGAACATATTGATAATTGCATGTAAAGAATCACGAATATCTACTGTTGTTTCATATTGTCCGTTTTTCGTATTGTTTCTTAGCGATAAAATAAAATTCTTCCGTTAAACAGAAACGTGTGTTAGCAATGGAAGTAGAGCTAAATGTATAAAGAAAGTATTTTATAGGCTTTTGGCGTACTTAGTACATTTAGGTTTCAAATGATCTCAATGGAAAACATTGATTTACAGCAGCGGGAAATTTATTGGAGCTAAAAAATTACGTTTATTCTCTCATTTTTGGAGATAATGAAGAAATGTTATCGGTAAGATTGCAGATAATGAATAATTTCTCTGTCTTAGCAAACTTTGTACAACGTTAAATGTCATCACGAAAGCGGTACATTAGAGTCAGCTTCAAATGTATATTCGTTAAATATATAATTTGCTCATATTTGAGTAACATATTTCTATTGCAGACATTTATTGAAATCTATAACAGTTACTCTTTTACTGAATACATCTCTTATTTAGATAACATATAATAAAAACTATGTATTGGAATCTGTATTCCTTATAACGGGTCAAGTTAACATGTAATCTAGTCCTTTCTTAAAAACTACCAATGTTTAATGACAATATGTTTTCATACTGTGTATATGATTTATCTACTTTGTGTGAAGTCAAAACATTTACAAAAATATTGTGTAGCATTAATCAATATTTACAAATATCAAATTTGAGCATAGATTATCTTTAAAATTGACATGCTGTTTGACCCATTGTATTGTAAATGTATGTAAACTTTTAAAATATGAAATTGTGTCCTTAAAAAGTCTATTACGTAGTAACTGTTTGGTTGTTGAAATATGGTACATTTATATACTGTTTTTTCTTAAACCAAGTACATAATATCTTAAACATATTTTAAATTACTAGCTGTAATAGATATAAATATTCCTACCATACAAAATTATCGTTGCTTTTTATTATTAAAGTAAAGCTTTGTTCCAATTAAAAATTATTGCAGTAAACTTATATGGTACATTTCTTTTATTTCCCATGCTAACTAATTGTGCAATGTTCATAATTTTCATACTTTTTGACAATACGTGGCATTCTAATTATATATTTGATATGGTACATTAATGTTGTTTTTTTTTTCGGTATTATTTAAACAGTATCTCATATTCAATTTGGAAAATGAAACAAAGTCAATATCAACAAATGCTTAAATAAAATGTGTCAAAATACAAAAAGGGTATTGTATATTTGTCTTTAATTGATTCTCTGTTTGTATCTGTTACATATCGAGATTAGATTTACTGGTTTCTAAGCATGAAATCAAATTGCTAGCCCAATAATACATTGAGTTGCATACTTCTTACCTGCGAACGACTTTATATAAATTAATGCTTTGACTTCATGTCGAAGACTTTGGAATGCTGTTTAATTTGATGAATGTACACTGGCAGTGATCCTGAACATTACTCGCACAGCACGTTGTCAGTTTTAGTCATTGCTCCATCCTAAAATGTTTCAAGATAAAATCCACTTCAACTTTATCAGCAAAAAAATATATGGACTAATTTTATTAGCAATTGCATTTCAATTTCACAGTGAGAAAACAATTATTAATATAATTCAATCAAGATACGATGAAGCAGCCGAAAATACGCTCTATTTCATTTAATATTGCTTTAGGCAAAATAATTTAATCAAACTTGTACAATACCGATACAAATCAGGAAAAAATGTGTTGATGTATTCTTAGTTTATACAATGAACGGAACAGAATTTTATTATTCGACATGTCTGAATATCATCACGTATCTCCCTGACATACCTATATGCATGACATGTTTACAACGCATGACATGTTAACAAGAGGTAAAAAGGACTTTAAAATGATTGGAACTTAATTAATAGACAGAAGTAAATTTAAGTTGTCGTCGTAGCAAGTTATAGAAATTAATCTAAGCAACCTAGCTAACACCTGATACTTCTTTAAATGGTATCAGATTTCTTAAATTATTGTTAGGATCGTTCATAGTTATATAAACAGCGATTTTTCTCATAAATTCTGTACACACCTTCAACTTCCTCCTAGCTTTTGTATAATTATATGGACACACATTTAAAAAACAAATACACATATATTCCATATGACCTTTACTCAGGTTTTCGGAAGTCAACTGATCGATTGAATACACAACTGTAACAATTAGCTATTTAGAAAAATAGACGTTTTTTTTCATTTGTCATGTTTGTATCACGTACTTCATTAACTGTTATCAGCTTTTGTTAAAGTTAATATGAGGTAAAATTCCTGCTGAAGCTGCATGCCTCCAGATAGGCAAAAATATTTTAAGAAAATCCTATTTGAGACGCAGGTACTAAGAAAAAAAACAAAGTAAACAAATTGTCAATTCAAGTCAAATAATTTACATGTCAAGAATGTCAACATGGTAAAACCATTATTGTGACTAAGATGTTCCAAAAATGACCAATTTTCTGAAGTACATTTATTTATTTATTTATTTATTTATTTACTTATTTATTTATATTTATTTATTTATTTATTTATTTATTTATTTATTTATTTATTCCATCATTGAATAATTCATTTCTTTTACTAATTGGAGCGGTTGCTTAAGGTTTACTGCTTGAAGAAAAGTCTAATAGGTACCGCCAAGAGTTATTCCCGAACAGGGACACCAAACTTCCGTTATTTAACTGGGAAGTATTTGCACATTTAGGACATCATGTTATCTAGGGTAAATGCTCGCAAATAAAAGTGAATTATAATTATTTGAAATGCAAACTCAGCTAAATTGCAAAGAAATGTAACATCCTAACGGCAAACTTCAAACGTAAGATTTTCATATGATTGCAGATGTATAAAATACAGGCTTATTTGTATCTTATAAATTATTCACCCAATTAGATTGTTGGCTAAAAATGAGGCTGTCGTTTTCAAATGTTCTCAATCATTTATATATTTACATACCTAACAGAAAAATCAATTCAGCTGAATAAATTGATTTGGATGTTCATGAAAAAAAATCTCTGAGTAGCTTAGGCATCTATAACCATTCATTTGTAAGTAAACTTTAACATGCTGGCTCTATATCAAATTACACATAAGCATTTTTACACTGCATTTGCATTACTTGAATGTTCTTATTCGGTTTCAATCTTTGTACTTTCATCTCCTTAGCAAGGGACTATAACTTAATGAATGAAAACGCATCATGAGAAATGTGCACTAAGAAGATATTGAAGAAACGGACAGTTAGGTCGGTTTAGATTTATTCCGTAATTCAAGTTCCATTTCGTGTAGAGTAATTGCACCGGGAAAAATGAAAACATGTGAAATATTGCAGACCAAGTTCATGAGAGAAAATGGAATTTGCAACATATCTAATGCCCAATCCTGTCCACTTAGCTGTGGTAGGAAGTTTCAGGTTGAACAATTAGTATACTCTTCCTTGTTCGTCATCCTTACTAATGGAGATGTATTCAAGAACTATTTTATTCAGAAATATTTATGGGAAAAGGACAAACTGTCTGCCATAGAAATTAGACATCAGCATTATCAAATAAGTGAATAGAATGATTTACTCATTACGCAATAACTTAAACTTTTGAAAGCAACATAGTCTGGTTTCCATTCGTTTATTTATAAATGAACCTTGAGAGAGACATAAATGAACTGAAGTTGAGACAACAGATGCTACCTTGTCGTCTACAGTATTATTATGTCAGTATCAACTTCTATGAGGTCCAAAAGCCTAATAAAATAAAACTTCAATTTATTACATAAATCAGCTTGGTCACTTAAAACTTGCAGACACGCAAAAGATAATTAAGAAAATATACTCATAAATAAACTGAAAATTGTTTGTGCTATTCCGAGCTCGATTTGAATTGAATTGCTTCTCAATGTTGGATATTTTTTCATAAAAGAAAATGATTATTCTGGAAAAGGATGGTTGAAATTCTGCAAACAAGTCTAGACCTTCATCAAACTGAACATTAATATCAGAAGTCAATTCCAGTCCCATTAAGTGAAAACACTCATTGGAGTCCTTTAAACTTCAGCGAAGAGAAACAATTATGTTGTTTTAAGACGCACGCTGTTAAAAAATGTTTCATTATAATTCAATTAATATTTAAGACTTCATATGCTTTATATCGAACTTTAAGATGTACTTGTTTTAATAAAGGGAGAAAAGGAGATATTTCATATCGATGTCGTTATTTAAATGTCAAAAGGTTACTTTAAGGTTATGTGGTCAGTTAAATAGACGTGATGAAGTACACTAAATTAAAGATTTATTAGTTCATAAGCATAAGGAAGTATTTTCAATCCCTTTCAATTCAAAGTTACATAACACTGTTCTACCGATCAGTATATTTATAACTACGTTGAAAAAATTGTTTCTCGTTATAATATATTATTGATAAATATTTATGTATGAAACCGCTAGAAGAAATTATCAGATTATCTGATATCATATGACATATCTATTGCATGAATCGTTGGTTTTCTAAAAAAAAACTATGACTGATTTTCAGAAGTCCGGACATTATCGTACAAATCCGAAACGGGGATGTTTAATGAAAACTATTTTACTCTACGTCTCTACACACTGTGCAAACTATTCAGTTTTTTAGATTTCATTTAAACTTAGTATCGTAATATAAATGTTATTTATAAAAGATATCAAAGTATTGGTTCAACAAAAAATATGGATTTTATGACACAAGCTATCATAGAACACTTTTTTGATACCTGATATGAATGGGGACAAATATCTGTAGTGTTTTGACCTAACAGTGATCTAAAATGTTTTGGTTGCTGTTTACAGTTTGATTGAATAATTAAGGTATTGTGAAACATGATGGATTAAAACTTGATTTAATCTCTGTGTGTAATGGATATTCTTAAACATCGATACTGATTTTTTAACTTGATACAGATTAATAAATTATAATGATTAAAAAACTAGCCCTGTCTTTCAGATCCATTTCTGTATG
Source organism: Ruditapes philippinarum (assembly GCF_026571515.1). NCBI lineage: Eukaryota > Metazoa > Mollusca > Bivalvia > Venerida > Veneridae > Ruditapes > Ruditapes philippinarum. The sequence goes on from NW_026862552.1 coordinate 72,073, forward strand.
TTACCATTTATTTATAACCTAAAAACGAAAACAATAGTTTTAAGTCTGATTGAAATATATTAACTTGAGAAAATAAATGTGACCTAAAACAAACCAAATGAACATAAAATATTTATAATATAATTTTGTTTTAATGACAAAATGTTTCAACGAATTGAAGGAAAAATAACACAATTATGTCAATTTTAGCAATATAAGCTAGAATGAGAGCGTTCACATGCCTCATAGATGTACTTTTGTGTCTGAGAAACTTTCTCAAACAAAATGATAGGCAATGTGATTATATGATTCAGTGAATACTTAGATTATTAAAAATTTATGTGTAAACACAAATGTCTTCGGATCAACCATGCTAAGTGGGCAGTTATATTCTAGATAATTTGTGCCCTTTAGATAATTCAATATAATTTGACAGCATGAATAAACACTTAAATGTTTTAAAGAGACAAATGTAAGAATTATCAAAAAGCATACTGGTTGTGTATATAAAATTAACTATGGTAAAAAATGACAACTTTTTTACTAGGAGAGTTAAGTGAATGCTACAAAATATGACCATGTCGATTTCATTTGTTAAAGTTAATCATAACTTTATCTGGCATCTTATATCAAATGTGTGGCATCTCGCCTAACACAAGAAACTAATCATATTAGTAATAATTGTAAATTAATTTTGCAGAAAAAAAAAACATAAAAAAAGATATTGCAAGTACTAATGTAGTCAGACACCTTTAAGTCGAACATGTTTAAGACATGATACCCTTGTATTGTTATAACATAAAGAGCGTTAAAATAAACAAAACTCAGATAGAATTTTATAACCATAGATTTATAAAATTGTTTGTAAAATACACTTAGTTTGATCGATTAAGAAATAATGAGTGATGAAGAAAAGTTCAACGTCTCAAACTTATTAACTGTAATTATTGGAAGGATCAGAAAAAAATAAAGAATCATCTTGAGCATATGAAAGCGGGAATTTTGTAAGTCATTTCTCGTCACTTGTTGCGTGTTTTTATACCTGTGAATTGATAACATAAAGAAAATCAGGGGAAGGTTCGCTTATAAATTTGAAAAAATGCCTTATTTTGATCAGGTTTGTTGGTTCCACACAGTTATATCGGACAAATAGTCTTCAATTTGGAATATTGAATAACAAAAGAAAGATTGTTAACATCTGTGTCTGTCATAATCGTTATATCTTATAGACAAACTTTATAGACAGTCGTATATGTTGTTTTGTCTTAGAAACTCATTTAAAACATGCTGAAAATTTTAATGGAGTTTTCTGAATATATCTTAAGCATCAAAGATTTTAATTTGATAGTCTTTCTTAATTTGAAGGTGTTCAGTTTTTGAGTACAGTTTTATTCTAGATTATATTTACGTTGCCCTTAACAATTTGCTACAATAACAAAACCATGAAGCATAACACATACCAATGATTATCATGAATACCATGACTTTATTCTTTAATGCAAAAAATGTTATCATACTTTGTATGTTAAAATGTAAACTTTTGGTTTGGCATATATTTGAAATATGCAACAACTTCCTTTACAAATGAATATATACATTGTATGTTAACTACTTTTCGCTTTAAGGCAAAACAATCTTTTTGAAATAATGAAACATAAAAAACATCTCGTCAATATAATTAAAGTCATTGCTGGAGTTAGACTTTTTATTCATATTTATTCATTTGTTTTATTCAATTGCTGTATAATAGCTTTGTAAGAAAAAACCGTACATAATTAATTTGAAACTCTCCTAAACAATCTAAGAGTTGGCGCATACAAATGAAAAAAGTGTAAATGAGTGTAAAAAGATTCTTAAAACAAAAATGTATTAGGTTTTATGTAACGTATAAATTCATCATTAGGAAAGTATAATAATTTACAGGGAATAATTTATCATATAATGTTGTTGTTTTTTGTTATCGGCGAACATACCAAAACAAAACCTTTTTGGTAAAATAACTTGGAACTAAAGAAAGTCAACCAATGATAGTGCATCAATATATTATACAATTTACATTTCATTATATAAATAAGCTATATGATGACATGCTACTGTAGGGGCGTCTTTGGCCGAGTGGTTACGATCGTTAACATCAAACCATCTGCCCCTTACCGCTGTGGTTTCGAATCCCGATATGGACATTGGATTCTTTCGGTGGTTCGACTCGGGTGCCCGTTCGTGCTGGAAATAATGCACAGAAGGACACCAAAGGTCTTCCTCCACCAGTAAAGGTGCAATGTCGCCATATGACATATACTGTGCTGGTGTGTCATGAAACCCAGCAAACAAATATAATACCATGACGTGACATCCTCCATGTCATGTGAAAAATGTCCGCTTGACGTTAAACCTTATTATCTTTTTTGTTCATTAGCAATGCCATTACAGAAACACATCAAGACAACGAAATAGATTGTCATACTAATTTTATTTCTTCACATTCTCTCAAAATGAGATTCGCTAATGTATCGCATTACAAACAATAATTTCCCAAGAGTGAACTATATATAATTATATGCTGTTAGAGTATCCACGGCTAAATGTGCTGTTTGTATCGTTAACAAAATATCTAAATAGTGGTAGAAACAGCCAATCTACATTTTTGTATACAATTATGAACACATATTGTTTAATTATTCACGAAATATTCCATTCACTTATTCGATTGTACTTGTAGTCAGAAATACTAAAAGCAGTGTCTATGTTCTTAAAGAACATCAAAAATATCAAAAGGGGAAGGCCAGAAAGTCATCCATATCAGCAATAAATGGTATTGTTGAAAGGTCGTTATAATTGAGACTGTTAATGTACAGAAAAGACTAAGGACTAATGTCTATGCCCCCAAGTATCTGCTTAACATTTGAAATTGGATTAAGAAAACTCTGCATGTGTCAAATTTTATATCAATCATTAAAGGGAAAGAAGAAAATCAATTATCATTATAACTATATCAAAAAGTCAACAATGTTATGAAGAAAAATGCATTAAATCTATTCTCTGCCAATATATAATACATAAGTGAACACACAAACAAGCATTATCATTAATAATAAATCAATATATTCTAGGTTTTGTAGGCCATGCAAGAGACAGGTTTGGAATTGATTTAATGCTTGACATATTTTTTTTTCAGATTCGGCAGTATATAGGATTTTTTAGAATTAATACATAAAACTGATGCAATATTATTACCACTTCAGGTAATGTGTTCAACGGGTTGTAATCTTAGTTTTTGCGTAGATCCAGACATACTTGAAAATTTCATTTCTGGTACAAAGTATTATATACTAAACCAAAAACGAAACCTGGCAATATGTTATTTATTAAATTTCTGAACATATGATCGGGATAGAGCCAAACCAAAGATTGGACATGACACTGCAATGTCTTCCTAAAGACGTTATGCAATGTGATTTTTCTATTGCATGTGTCAAAATGTTAAATGCTGTCGAATGTAAGGTGGGGTAAAAACTGATTTTGGCATATTAGAGCTTTTGCCATTAGGTTGCTTTTCAGAGGTGATAACTTGAAATTTCTTGCGAGTTTTTCTGATAATCGAAGTTGTAATGCACCATAGAACCTATTATGACCACCTCTGGCTCTAGAAAGTGCTTCATTACGTCTTCTCATCGAGTATACGTAGCTGATTAGGGAGGTTATTCCACTCCATGAGAAGGGCATTTGCCACCTCGTTTACAGTGCGAGGTGCATGACGACGATGGACACATCTCCCTAGTTCGCTCCACTGGATTCATGTCCGGAGAATTTGCCGGCCAATGCATGACGTTTGCGTTATCCGCTGCAAGGCGAGCTTGCATGACGCTTTCAGCATTCGTGCGTACATTTAAGTTGCCTTGAATGACAGAAGTCTAGTATTTTGTTCCCCCCCCCATAATACCACCCAAACCATAACTTCCCCGCCCCCGAAACGATAATGTTATCTGACACAAACAGGAGTAAATCTCTCACACAGCCTACGATAGACACGTTGACGACTATCAGCGTTACTCAAGCTGAACATAGATTCATCTGAAAACAAGACTCTGTTCCAGTCTCGTCTATGCCAATTAACGTAAAGCATAGACTTTATGAAAAGGTCCTTAGATCTTTGCTCTATTTATTTCTGTAAGGTACAATAATAATAATTTGGAAATATCAACAAGTTAATCTCATTGAGATATACATGTCACAAGTTACAAGATGCTTCAAATGTCGTGCAAAGAAGTGAATGGTATATTAATCAGGTACCTACATTAGAACATTGTTATCTTCAAGGTCGCCTAAGGTAAAGATAGCAATATTATGTTTACTCAAATGATGAAAGGATGAGATTTAGTTTTCGTTGAAATCAGCCCATGTTATTATTATAGCTATGTAAAATCGGTGACATGTTTTTAGCAAGAAACCATTTGTAAACTAAACGTATGGTGTATCTAAAAGTTTATACATATTAATGTATATTTTTTAAAGTCCCAAATATTTATTGAAGATTTAAGGAAAAGATATATAAAGCATAAAGGTTTTTTTTTTTTTGTTGTTTTGTTTTCTTTCTTTTTTTTGTTATCTGTTACGGCATATCAAAAAGGCATATTTCAGTGGGAAAAGTCTGCATGTTATACAAAACTGTATAATATTTCCACAAAAATACATCTATAATTTAACGCAGCCGTTATAGCAAAATCGAGAAAATTGATCGTGCGTATGAGAATATCAAAATTATCACTTTGCGAACGCTTATCTAAAAGTATTTTCACAAGAATGAAATCGTTGGCTCAAAAGATTTATTTCATGGACTTGATGAATTCCTCCCGAAATAACCAGTCGATTAATGAGATAATATTGTCAATTACACAAGAGTAAGTTTTATTCCGTATACATCCAATTTTGTCATTTCATAAAGTGTTGTCATTAACATATTCCTGTCCGTCAACTTTTATTGAGAAACATTTGTCCAAGCATGCTTAATCAGCTGATCTCATGATAGATCACGTTGCTTTAGCATAAGCGACAATAAGTGTGTTTTTGTTTTGTAGACTGAAAATGTTACATATTATGTTAATATGAAGGGGAGATCGAGCCTCCCTAAAATTTGAAAATATTCAGTGGAAAAACAATAGCATATTTTTTGCGGGAGAAAAATACCGCGTAGTGTATATTTTGTAGCTAAAAGAGTAGGATTTACAGAAGTCTTAAATAACGAGATAATATGTTCTCATTTCTGAGAAATATATAAAATAGTTTAAATGTTTAAGTTAAACAGTTAAGTTGCAAAATCTGGGCAACAAAAAATATTTAAAATGCCATCAAGACAAATTTATCTCGACGCTTGAAATTATCTGTATGAGGTTACATATGCCTTACCGCCCTCTCTCAATGCCGCAACTGGAAACATCCATACCAAGCGCAAGGCATTTTTGTTACGTCATATATTTCGTAAATTGTCATTGAATACATTTTTTTCGTCAGGAATCCATTTTAAACATTGTAATGTTGACAACTGGGCTGTTCTGAAATGTTCTGTACTGAATAATGATGTGTTTCATTTACATATTTCATTTGCTAACCCAGATAACTCAACAAATTGAACAATGTTTTAATAATGAGAAGGATTAACAGTTTAAAAAATCTGGATCATCATAAGTGTAGGAGTCATGTCATTCAGGAGTTTTTAAGTAAAAAAATGGATCTACGGAACTTGATAGAAACTGGCAATGAAGGTATCTATAGAATGCGAATTTGTCGTGACATTTATAAAAGATCTATTTCGAAATAAATAGGAAAAGTATGAACAATTTCTAGATCTACTGCATGTGACTCGGTGTTTAGTTGCTTATTTTTCATTTTTTAAATTTTTACATCATGCATTGCAACTAAACTGTTACATCATGTAGACCCAGCTTTGTAAAATAATCATGAAACGACCCCGAGAACCTGATGTATATTTTAGAACCGTGACACGTGTTTTCTCCCGTTCATCATCAGATGAAAAGTGTTCGGCAATGGCTACGGAAAATAAACAACAGAGATTTACCATAGTGAAATCAAAGTTTGCTTACACAAGAAAAGTAGACACTTTAGAGAAAAATCCTGAAAAATCTCGAGGGTGACTTTTTTAGTTTACAAAAATAGGTTAATTGTTATTCAACCCCGTTTTGTTAATTCAAACAAGGCAAAAGTTCATTTCCATTTTTAATGGGACAGACTATAGTTTTGATTCCAATTAGATTGATACTTTAACGAATAAGATGATATACCGAAGACACCACTATCAAACTACTACAAGAAACCTGAGAAAAATTGCTATATCAGTTTAATATTTTAAAATAGTATTTTAAGTTGTTATATTCAGGTTTAATCGCAATCCTCGTGGCAGAAATGTTCCGTATGTCAAAATCCTCTTAGTCACCTTTTAACATTAAGCATTGCGGCGCAATGACATATGGAACCAAAAACAAACTACATGCTCAAATTTAATGTCAAGTGAAATGTAAATACAACGACGAACAATAAGATGAAGCAGTGTCCGATAATGTTAGAAAGACAAAAAGCATCATAAAATATATAATGCCTCATTTAAGGTCGTAAGTTAAATTTGTAATGATTGTGCAAGTAAAACATACGTAAAAGGTCGCAACTCATTTTGTGTCGAAGTGCATTAATAATTACTTTGTTTCATAGGATAAAGAATAGAAAACTCGTATATAATGTTATTTATCAGTGAGCTGTTAAATACATTATCAAAACATTTGCCAAAGACAGAATGTAATAAATAAAACAACCATATTTTAATGCCATAGGGACGGCTTATGCCGTCCCTGTTACTTTCGGCGTATTTGCCATATGGACGGCTTTTGCCGTGTCTATAATAATCATAATAATAATAATAAATTATCAATAATAATAAAAATAATAATACATATAAAGAAAATTATACCATCGACAATAATTATTATTATACTAGCATATTTGGAAACATATATAATTATTATAATACTAATAATAAATGATAATTATATTAATTCATAATATAGTGATTTCTTAGAAAACCCTCTCAATAAAACAATAACCCTCTGGCAGAGAAATGGGTTAATATGGTGACATTTTGAAAAAGAATGCTCACATAAGTCGTAAAGATCCTGTAATTCAATTTTTGATAGTTAAATATCATAAATATAATGCTAAAATGAAGATTTATCAATATTGTAAGTTCCAAAAAGCATTATTTGTAAAGATATTACCGAATTTACATTTCATGTTAATAAAGGGACGCTATTATAAATTTATTTTCTATAAAGCCTAAGTCAATTTTTTTCAAAAAAAAAATGAATGCATTATACATATAATGTCGACAAATATTTGCAGTAAAATTTTACATATTCTTGTTTTAGAAGCATAATTAAATACATATATAAAATTGCATTTAAGTATGGTTACAACCTTAATTAAAACTTACAGGATCTTTAATTGCTATTGATCAAAGTTTCAAAACAATACATGAACATAGTGTGTTTTATGTTTCGAAACACTAAGTAAAACATTGATGTGTTTCTAGTGAACAGAAATGTAATATCGAAATAATTCAAATAATCTTAAATAAATCATATCAACACATCTATCAGTCTATAGCTGCAGGATATAGCATGCTTTCATTCCCTTGTGCATCATAAATCAGTTCTGTGTAATCCAAATTAAAAACGTTCGAATTTAAGACAGTGATTTTACTCATAACCTTATCAAGATATAAATACTCCGGAAAATGTTCTTAAGTACATCAAATCTTAGATGCTATAGAATAGCATATATGAATAAAGTACAGTGACCTCTAGGTCAGGTTTCATCAAAATTCAGTAAGTTATGTTATTATCTAGCCCAAAAACACCTGTCAATATACACCTATTAAGTATAGCCTGTTCCTAAGCTATAACGGACTATCTAATAGTTTTGAATCCAAAGATGTGTCTATGTATGTGACAGCGTTGGCCAAGAATTGACTGCTTATCTTGTCGCTATATAACACAATGTTTGTTATTGTTCGTGGGAGCATTTTCCATTTTTATAAGAAGAATTAAGAAAAACTGACTTCTAAATAGAAGTATTTTAAACAAATCTAGAATAATGGGTAAACATGACTCGGTTTATGTTCCGTTATGTTGAAAATAATTTTAAAGAAGGTTTTCAACCTTATTTCTTATATGTTTCGGGAAAAGTCCAAGTGGGAGCATTCAGATAAAAAAACATTTACCCCGTTTTCAGGCCTAAACCAGGCAATAAATCTATAAACTTTTTTTACAATTATCTCTAGTACTATAGCCATCTTTTGGTGCGCTACATGACTGTTTAATACTCTTACGTTTTCTAATAATAAAATTGTGTTTTACCTTCGAGTCGACGAAAAAATGGTCCAAATGGGTGCGCGATGACGTAGTATCCTACCATTGAAAATGACAGGAGCATACTAAAAGAATGCTTGACTGGCTTATAAAATCTGTACTAAGTGCACATATAAAGTTTATTGCAATATGTCAACATTTCCTTTCTAGCTTTTGAAAACTAAGCAGATTTGAGACACGAACAGTGTTTGTTTTTCTTACTATTCGTTTTTATAACGAATCTCCTATTCGTCCTGTTTGATATTCCAGCATGTTTTGCGCATTTTGTCAACCGACAAAAGCAAGAAAGCCATTTCAATCCTTATTCGATATTTCACGTCGGTATTCTCCCAATTCAATTAATATATTAGTTGTACGAAAGTAATATTAAATGCAAAAGATTGACGTGTTTGCAGCCACTCCCTTTTAAACTAGATTAAACTATATATTAAGTGAAATTGTAATGCAAGTGCCTATAGAACAAAAGTGTTTTTGTTTCAAAATAGATTGAGCAGAAGTGGATTTCAATCATATTTATGGATGAAAAATGAGAAAAACAGAATCTGTTTTCAAGCCATTTAAGATCATTTTCTGCTAATATTCATCACATAAATAGCATTTTTAAGTCGTGGACATACAATCAAAGTGTAAAAGCAAGTCATTCGCAACTTATAAAGTACAGGCATCGATTATGGAACGCTCCAATTCAAACTTATTCTTAATAATATCAAATCCTGGACCTTTTGTTGAATCGTGAGACGCAAAAACGGAAAGTTAAATCTGTATTTGCAAGGTTAAAATGTATAGGCCTACGTTTGATTGCTTAAACTAGAAAGCATGATATTATATTCTTATAATTTACATTTTCTCGAACGCGAGTCTGTGTTCTCTCATTAGTTAAAGTAGACACTGTGGTCACAAGCAAACAAATGCTGAACGTATAGTTAATCAGTTCTCCTTTATATATATTTCTTGTCATATTTGCATGATAATGTAGTATATGTTGGCGATTTCTTGTGAAAATTGAAACCTACCGAAAGTTTTAGCGCACCAACAACGCACCCGAAATAAGAATAGTTACATATTTTTGTATCCCATCGAACATGGTCAATTTAATTATTTCTAAATAGACGTGAGACATACTACTGGACAGAATTCAGACAATAACAGAATTATGTAAATTAAACATTAATCAGCGAAGAACCATTTTTATAGTCTTTTCCACATAGTGTTCCCGTTCCCTTACGATCCGTAGCAGTATTCAAGATACGCGCTGGATTGAAAAGCTATCTTATCAAATCAATTTTTTGCTCTTTTTCTCTTAAAAAGAATATAAAATACAACACTATATCGTGGTTTTTAAATAAATCTTTGTGGGTTAGATTTTATAAAGCGGTTACTGATATTTTCACTTCAAATGAGTTTGATTATTTTAAATAATGGTTTGCTAGTACAATTGCCTTTTTGACATCGACTTTGTTCTCATTTTCTGTTAAATGATAACGTTTAGCTGTTGATCAGTAAGTTAATAAGAATAATCAGTCTTTTAAAATTACCGAGTACATTTCACGCTTATTGTGAGACGAACCCTAAATGACGTCTATATAGGCGCCGCCATTTTGAAATGGACGTCACGACAGGTTACAAATTTCTGTAAATCAACGGGAAAACATATCAGTTTGACCATATTACTGACATTATGAAAATAAGAAAAACATGCCTAGAGATATTGACGTCAGGGTTAACATTACAATTTGATTTTATTATTTAACAATTATATCAAATAAAAAATGGAATATTCAAATTTGATGGGACAGACTATAGAACTTTGCACTAGCAATTACAACAGAATGACGAATTTTTTAATTATTTCTGATATCAATCGGCATTTATTGTCATGAAATAAATTTATTTGGATTTGCTTTTAAGATTTTACAAGTTACAGCGCAAATGCATCATAATGACAAGCATTATTCTAACTGTACGCCGATTCATAATATTGATATATTTTGATCGAATAGCAATGACGGTTTATTGTACGCTTGCATTTAAATATATAAATGCATTTAAATAAATTTAAATAATACTTTCTTTCACAATTTAAGTCGGTCTGGTACTCATAAACTTAAAAGCTTAAATGTGATATTTCGGGGAACTATTAGTAATATAATCTCTTATAGACTCGTAAATATCATGGACCAACGTCTCAAAAATGTCATATCTATTAAGTATAACTCAAAGAGTGATATATACTCAAATATTCATTATTTATATAATCCATGTGCTTGATTATTTCTACTTTTTCATTTTATGTACTTTAGCATAAAAGATAAATGCGGATTCCCTAGAGTACGCACAAAACTATACAATTGAATATGTTGATGGTTCATCTGTATTGGGCCTGTTCTGGGACGGTAGTGGTAAGTACGGTCAATGCTCGCTTGCATCGGTTTAAGCAAACTTAACATAGAATATGAAGGGTCGAAATTTGAAAAGGGCAGCTTTAAGCTTAAATGCTAAAAAGGGAATAAATGCGGAAATCATTTTTATGAATAATCTTGAACATGAAGATAATAAGTCAATTGTCTAGACATGATGTTGGTAAATTCGACCACAGATAGAAATTATGATGTTGTTCTTCAAAACAAATGTAAGAAAAATGTGTTTTTCATTATTCCTCATGTAAAGACTCAATCAAACCGAGTATGTAATGTAATTTTGTTGTGATTAATGCTTCCGAGGATCACACTTTGTCCAGACTTTTTACGTTTGAATCCTTAAAGTCAGTTTACTTTTTATATTATATGCAAATTATCAAATGATCGTATTATAAGCAACAAGCTATAGTAGATGCAAATGTTTTACAATAATTCAGTTTTTTCAGATTTTATTGTTTTTTGTGCATTGTGGAAGCCATAAAATGTCGCATTTTACGAGCATGTTTTATCTCAATACATATTCAATTTTACTGTTTTGTGTGTTTGTTTTTTTATGTATTTCAAACAATTTGCTAATCGAAACATATGCGAAGATGCAAACTGTATGTTAATTCAGTTGTTCAATTACTATAAATCACACTGACTGTATTTTTAAAACAAATATTTTTAGTGTCGTATCAATGTTATATCCAAATATATAACTTAAAACATGATTTATCGCTTATATTGATTAAACGCTGATAACAAAATATTACATATGATATATAATGATGATAAATATGCAAACGAAAGGAAACTCGAGAGACAGAGGTCTATGTGGAAATGTTATATCAAGTTTGTAAATGATTTAGGAGTTTTGAGATATTGATTTCGCCTACGAATTGTTTATTAACTGTAACTATAAGGTCGAAGCTGCAATGAATATGAGGAAGATGATATTTGTTTAATAAAATATTGGCATGAAGACGCATTGCTCATTCAAATGCATAGTGAATCATATTACATCAGATAGATTCGATAGGCACGGGTTTGCACTATATTTATGATTGCAATTAATGTACAAAATGATGTTACCCTCTAGGCGCATACAGTCTGTAATTTCTCTTTCTTCTCTTGTTATTGACCTCGAAACGGGCTATTTATACTTTGCGGAGCGGAACGAAACGGAACGGAACAAACATTGAGGCACCACACGGGGTACATCAATTTTTTACTAATATGTAAATATATTAAATAAAAATAATGAAATATTGAAACTGCCTAGCGAACAGTCGATCTAGGTCTTTTTCGAACTGAACCATCTGAATACCCACTTCTAAATGGACATTATTTATATAAAATCTTCGGGACTGCAAACAGTTGTTCCGTTTCGTTCCGCAAGGTATAAATATCCCATAGAATAATGATAATCTACGGAACGGAACGGAACAAGATTTATTTTTTCTTCTCAATGGAATTTTTCATCCTGGTATATTACAGGTACATGAATTTATTACATGCAACCTGTTTTAAAAAAAAACTATGTTCTTGACTTATTCAATATAGGAAATCCTATCGCCATAAAATTTATATATTTAAATGTTTTACACTTGTTGCAGAAATTTAATATTTATTATTCGCATAAACTGACAAATGAAAAAAAATGAGTGGACAATCTAAATATTTTTTGGCGATATCAGATCCTCTTTAATATGAGTCCAATGGCCGTCATGTCCAGTACACTCATTTTGTATTAAAATATTAATAATCATCGTAAACAATTTAAATTTGAAAACATGCTTGTCATATATAAATTGATATTACATGCACTAATAAAGCTGAAATATCACTATTACAGTCAGCATTGTGTACAAACCATGTCTTCAACTCTATTTATTGTGATTCCGTTTCGTTCCGCAAAGTATAAATATCCCCTAGCATAATGATATTTAGCGGAACGGAACGGAACGAGATTTGTTATTCAATACCAATTTCCTCCTTTATAATGCTAGTATAAACATCACATATAAATAATCATTCATGATGCATAAACAAAATCGCAGGCTAGCTATCCTGCTAATGAAGACTCGTCACTTTTAGAAGTCACAACATATAAATCAAATACAGAAATGTGGAAACTATCTTTGTTTTGTTTGGGGTCTAACACCGTTTTCAACAGTATTTCAGTTATGTAACGATGGTCAGTTAACCTAAACAGTGTTCCTGGATTCTGTACCCGTACTTACTTGTTCTCCACAAGTAACTGCCAACTTCCCCACATGAATCAGAGGTGGAGGACGAATATGTCACACACAATGTGTTATCAAATCGCCACGGAGAAAATGGCCCGCCCGAGGATCGAACGGCTTGCGACTCTGCAATCCGAAGACCGGCACTCTTACCTACAGATCTAAGTGTGCGGGTTGGAAACTATATTATCATCGTAAACAAATTAAATTTGACAACATGTTGGGATTATGATGGAGAACAAGTGTGCAACGTTTCAAAGCCATATGTCAATGGACTTATAAAATATTTGAGGTGGTATACAGTCAGCGTTGTGTACAAATCATGTCTTCAATACTATTTATTGTGATTCCGTTTCGTTCCGCAAAGTATAAATATCCCCTAGGATAATGATATTTAGCGGAACGGAACGGAACAAGATTTAATAATTGTTATTTATGACTAATTTCCTCCTTTATAATGCTAGTATAAACATCACATATAAATAATCATTCATGATGCATAAACAAAATCGCAGGCTAGCTATCCTGCTAATGAAGTCTCGTCACTTTTAGAAGTCACAACATATAAATCAAATACAGAAATGTGGAAACTATCTTTGTTTTGTTTGGGGTCTAACACCGTTTTCAACAGTATTTCAGTTATGTAACGATGGTCAGTTATTAATAACCTAAACAGTGTTCCTGGATTCTGTACCCGTACTTACTTGTTCTCCACAAGTAACTGCCAACTTCCCAACATGAATCAAAGGTGAGGACGAATATGTCACACACAATGTGTTATCAAATCGCCACGGAGAAAATGGCCCGCCCGAGGATCGAACGGCTTGCGACTCTGCAATCCGAAGACCGGCACTCTTACCTACAGATCTAAGTGTGCGGGTTGGAAACTATATTATCATCGTAAACAAATTAAATTTGACAACATGTTGGGATTATGATGGAGAACAAGTGTGCAACGTTTCAAAGCCATATGTCAATGGACTTATAAAATATTTGAGGTGGTATACAGTCAGCGTTGTGTACAAACCATGTCTTCAATACTATTTATTGTGATTCCGTTTCGTTCCGCAAAGTATAAATATCCCCTAGGATAATGATATTTAGCGGAACGGAACGGAACAAGATTTAATAATTGTTATTTATGACTAATTTCCTCCTGTATAATGCTGGTATAAACTTCACTTATAAATATTCATTCATGATGCATAAACGAAATAGCAGGCTACCTATCCTGCTAATGAAGACTCGTCACTTTGTTTTTAGAAATGACAACATATAAATCAAATACAGAAATGTGGAACCTATCTAATTATCGTTCACAAATTAAATTTGAGAACATGTATATATACCTAATTTGAATTAAATGCACTAATAAAGCTGAAATATCACTATTACAGTCAGAGTTGTGTACAAACCTTGTCTTCAACTCTTATTTATTTTGATTCCGTTTCGTTCCGCAAAGTATAAATATCCCCTAGGATAATGATATTTAGCGGAACGGAACGGAAACAAGATTTGTAGCTGCCAACTTTCCCACATGAATCAGAGGTGGAGGACGAATGATGTCAGACTAAATGTCTTATCAAATCGGCACGGAGAACATTGCCCGCCCATGGATCGAACTTAGACACCGACACTCCTACCTATTGATCTAAGCGGGCGGGTTGGAAACTTATATAATTATCGTAAACAAAATCAATTTGAAAATATGTTTGCCATATAATTTGAATGTGCATGCACTAATAAAGCTAAAATGTCACTATTATTGTCAGCATTGTGTACACACTATGTCTTCAACTCTATTTATTGTGATTCCGTTTCGTTCCGCAAAGTATAAATATCCCCTAGGATAATGATAGTTAGCGGAACGGAACGGAACAAGATTTATTATTCAATACCCATTTCCTCCTTTATAATGCTTGTATAAACTTCACATATGAATAATCATTCATGATGTATAAACAAAATCGCAGGCTACCTATCCTGCTAATGAAGACTCGTCACTTTTAGAAATCACAACATATAAATAAAATACAGAAATGTCGAAACTATAACACCGTTTTCAACAGTATTTCAGTCATGGAACGATGGGCAGTTAACCTAAACGGGGTTTCTGGATTCTGTACTCGTACTTACCTGTTCTCCGCAAGTAACTGCCAACTTCCCGGATCGAACTTGCGACTCTGCGATCCGAAGACCGACGCTCTTACCTATAGACTTCAGTGTGCATTTTGGAAACTATATTATTATCATAAACAAATTAAATTCAAAAACATGTTTGCCATATAATTTGAATGAGCATGCACTAATAAAGCTGAAATATCACTATTACAGTCAGCATTGTGTACAATCCTTGTCTTCAACTCTACAAATTGTGATTCCGTTTCGTTCAGCAAAGTATAAATATCCCCTAGGATAATGATATTTAGCGGAACGGAACGGAACAAGATTTCCCTTAGGATAATGATATTTGGCTTACAGAACCGAACAAGATTTGTGACTGCCAACTTTCCCACATGAATCAGAGGTGGAGTACAAATGATGTCAGACTTATCATCTTCATGGAGAACATTGCCCACCCAAGGATCGAAATCGCGACACTGATGTCTATGTATCATACATGTACATGTGTGTCATAGGAGTTCATAAAAGAAGAGAAAAAAAACAGCAAAATCATGTGACGCGGTCAATTTTGTCAAAATGTTGAAGTTATGCTGACCAAACGGTTTACAAAATTATTGTTCTATTTGATTGTACTATTCAGTAATATTCTAATGAACAATATAAAAAACATTGGTATGATTTCTTAAAAAATGACGTCAGTATAATTAAGTAAAATAAATGGAGAAAAAAAAAAGAAGCAAAATCGGGTTGTGCAGTCATTTTGTCAAAAAATACCTTAATTTTGTTTTGTAAGTATCATCACCAAATGGTTATATTATTATTTTTTATTATTGTTTTCTTTGACAATATGTTAAATAACAATATAAAAAAATCATCATAATATCTTAAAAAGGAAGTCTAATTAAGTAAAATTAATAGAAAAAACCCAGCAGAATCGTGCGGTATCCCTCATGAACAGACTCAATCAAACCGAGACTGCAATTCTTACGTAATATTGTTGTGATTAATGCTACCGAGGGATCACTTTGTTTCCAGATTTTTAAAGTATCTATAAGAAATGTTTTTGTAAAAATCATTTAAACAAGTTCTTTCACTTTAATTTAATCAATTACAATAAATTAATAAAAATCATTTAGAAATACTGAGGAAAAATTATGTCACTTTAAAACTTTATAAAAACAACAAAAATGTAAGAAATGTTTTGACTGACCACTTTATACATTTCCATATGTTTTTTTCCTTTGTTATATAACCATGCATATTACCTCTTAATATACAAATTAGATTTATGTGAACATCTTAATTCAAATTTTATGACATAATTGTAAATGAAATGGTATTGCATTTTGTTTCTCATATTTAATAATTTATTTTTTGTAACGGCGTTTTGAAAATAAGAAATCCCTTTACATGTTACAGGGCAGTTAGGGATCATAATCCCTCATCAATTCTCCAGTCCATTATCAAGGAGGTGTTAATTGATACCCGCTGAGAACCTGCAGTCGGTAGTAAAACTATCTCCCAGAGAAAAATTCTGCAGCTAAGACACTTGTGGGTTAGACTGAATCAACATCTTACGTACAATAATTAACAGAACTCCATATGTACAGCTATCTCTCAGCTTGATACATCCATGGCACGTGTACACAATGCTGACTGTAATAGTGATATTTCAACTTTTATTAGTGCATGCATATTCAAATTATATATGGCATATATGTTTTCAAATTTAATTTGTTTTTACGATAATTATATAACTTTCCAACCCGCCGCTTAGATCAGTAGGTAGGAGCATCAGTGTCGCGAGTTCGATCCTTGGGTGGGCAATATGTTCTCCATGAAGATGATAAGTCATTTAGTCTGACATCATTTGTACTCCACCTCTGATTCATGTGGGGAAGTTGGCAGTCACAAATCTTGTTCTGTTCTGTAAGCTAAATATCATTATCCTAGGGGAAATCTTGTTCCGTTCCGTTCCGCTAAATATCATTATCCTAGAAGTATTTATACTTTGCGGAACGAAACGGAATCACAATTTTTAGAGTTGAAGACAAGGATTGTACACAATGCTGACTGTAATAGTGATATTTTAACTTTAATACGTCCATGCATATTCAAATTATATATGGCAAAAATGTTTTTAAATTTAATTTGTTTACGATAATAATATAGTTTCCAACACGCACACTGAGGTCTGTAGGTAAAAGAGTCGGTCTTCGGATCGCAGAGTCGCAAGTTCGATCCGGGAAGTTGGCAGTTAATTGCGGAGAACAGGTAAGTACGAGTACAGAATCCAGGAACATCGTTTAGGTTAACTGCCCATCGTTACATGAATGAAATACTGTTGAAAACGGTGTTATAGTTTCGACATTTCTGTATTTTATTTATATGTTGTGATTTCTAAAAGTGACGAGATAGGTAGCCTGCGATTTTGTTTATGCATCATGAATTTATTATTTATATGTGAAGTTTATACAAGCATTATAAAGGAGGTAATGGATATTGAATAACAAATCTGGTTCCGTTCCGTTCCGCTAAATATCATTATCCTAGGGGATATTAATACTTTGCGGAACGAAACGGAATCACAATTTAAAGAGTTGAAGACAAGGTTTTTATACAACGCTGACTGTATTAGTGATATTTCAGATTTATTAGTGCATTTAATTTCAATTAAATATGGCAAAAATGTTTTCAAATTTAATTTGTTTACGATAATCATAGAACTTTTCAACCCGCCCGCTTAGATCAGTAGGTAGGAGCATCAGTGTCGCGAGTTCGATCCTTGGGTGGGCAATGTTCTCCATGAAAATGATAAGTCATTTAGTCTGACATCATTTGTACTCCACCTCTGATTCATGTGGGGAAGTTGGCAGTCACAAATCTTGTTCGGTTCTGTAAGCTAAATATCATTATCCTAAGGGAAATCTTGTTCCGTTCCGTTCCGCTAAATATCATTATCCTAGGGGATATTTATACTTTGCGGAACGAAACGGAATCACAATTTGTAGAGTTGAAGACAAGGATTGTACACAATGCTGACTGTAATAGTGATATTTCAGCTTTATTTGTGCATGCACATATAAATTATATGGGAAACATCTTTTTTAATTTAATTTGTTTACGATAATAATATAGTTTCCAACACGCATAATGATTAGGTCTGTAGATAAGAGCGTCGGTCTTCGGATCGCAGAGTCGCAAGTTCGATCCAGGAAGTTGGCAGTTACTTGCGGAGAACAGGTAAGTACGAGTACAGAATCCAGGAACACCGTTTAGGTTAACTGCCGATCGTTCCATGACTGAAATACTGTTGAAAACGGTGTTATAGTTTCGACATTTCCGTATTTTATTTATATGTTGTGATTTCTAAAAGTGACGAGTCTTCATTAGCAGGATAGGTAGCCTGCGATTTTGTTTATGCATCATGACTGATTATTTATATGTGATGTTTATACAAGCATTATAAAGGAGGAAATGGGTATTGAATAACAAATCTTGTTCCGTTCCGCTAAATATCATTATCCTTGGGGATATTTATACTTTGCGGAACGAAACGGAATCACAATAAATAGAGTTGAAGACATGGTTTGTACACAATGCTGACAATAATAGTGACATTTCAGCTTTATTAGTGCATGCACATTCAAATTATATGGCAAACATGTTTTTAAATTGATTTTGTTTACGATAATTATATACGTTTCCAACCAATAGGTAGGAGCGTCGGTGTCTAAGTTCGATCCTTGGGCGGGCAATGTTCTCCGTGCCGATTTGATAAGACATTTTGTCTGACATCATTCGTCCTCCACCTCAGATTCATGTGGGGAAGATGGCAGCTACAACTCTTGTTCCGTTTCGTTCCGCTAAATATCATTATCCTAGGCGATATTTATACTTTGCGGAATGAAACGGAATCAAAATAAATAAGAGTTGAAGACAAGGTTTGTACACAACTCTGACTGTAATAGTGATATTTCAGCTTTATTAGTGCATGTTATTTCAAATTATATATATATATATATACATGTTCTCAAATTTAATTTGTGTACGATAATTAGATAGTTTTCACATTTCTGTATTTGATTTATATGTTGTCATTTCTAAGAACAAAGTGACGAGTCTTCATTAGCAGGATATGTAGCCTGCTATTTCGTTTATGCATCATGAATGAATATTTATAAGTGAAGTTTATACCAGCATTATAAAGGAGGAAATTAGACATAAATAACAATTATTAAATCTTGTTCCGTTCCGTTCCGCTAAATATCATTATCCTAGGGGATATTTATACTTTGCGGAACGAAACGGAATCACAATAAATAGTATTGAAGACATGGTTTGTACACAACGCTGACTGTATTAGATCTGTAGGTAAGAGTGCCGGTCTTCGGATTGCAGAGTCGCAAGCCGTTCGATCCTCGGGCGTGCCATTTTCACCGTGGCGATTTGATAACACATTGTGTGTGACATATTCGTCCTCCACCTCTGATTCATGTGGGGAAGTTCGCAGTTACTTGTGGAGAACAGGTAAGTACGGGTACAGAATCGAGGAACACTGTTTAGGTTAACTGACTACGTTACATAACTGAAATACTGTTGAAAACGGTGTAAGATCCCAAACAAACAAAGATAGTTTCCACATTTCTGTATTTGATTTATATGTTGTGACTTCTAAAAGTGACGAGTCTTCATTAGCAGGGTAGGTAGCTTGCGATTTTGTTTATGCATCATGAATGATTATTTATATGTGAAGTTTATACAAGCATTATAAAGGAGGAAATTGGTATTTAATAACAAATCTCGTTCCGTTCCGTTCCGCTAAATATCATTATGCTAGGGGATATTTATACTTTGCGGAACGAAACGGAATCACAATAAATAGAGTTGAAGACATGGTTTGTACACAATGCTGACTGTAATAGTAATATTTCAGCTTTATTAGTGCATGTAATATCAATTTATATATGACAAGCATGTTTTCAAATTTAATTTGTTTACGATGATTATTAATATTTTAATACAAAATGAGTGTACTGGACATGACGGCCATTGGACACATATTAAAGAGGTCCCGATATCGCCAAAAAATATTAAGATTGTCCACTCATTTTTTTTTCATTCGCCAGTTTATATGAATGATACGTATTAAATTACTGCAAAAATTAGTGGAAAACATTTAAATATATAAATTTTATGGCGATAGGATTTCCTATATTGAATAAGTCAAGAACATAGTTTTTTTTTTTAAAACAGGTTGCATGTAATAAATTCATGTACCTGTAATATACCAGGATGAAAAATTCCATTGAGAGGAAAAAATAAATCTTGTTCCGTTCCGTAGAATATCATTATTCTATGGGATATTTATACTTTGCGGATCGAAACGGAACAACTGTTTGCAGTCCCGAAGATTTTATATAAATAATGTCCATTTAGAAGTGGGTATTCAGATGGTTCAGTTCGAAAAAGCCCTTGATCGACTGTTCGCTAGGCATTTTAAATATTTCATTATTTTTATTTAATATATTTACATATTAGTAAAAAACTGATGTACCCCGTGTGGTGCCTCAATGTTTGTTCCGTTCCGTTTCGTTCCGTTCCGCAAAGTATAAATAGCCCTCGAAACGTGCTGTTGTTGAATTCATTGGGTGAAATATAATGTAAAGTATGCATCATACAATAATAGATGTGGATTGTTGTATTTAACAAAATGTCTCAGGTTTAAAGTGTTGTTGATAGAATTAAATTAAGAGTTAAATAGAAGGTATGTAATCTTATTTGTCATAATTACCAATAATTTAAACAAAGAAACATATTTTAGAAGGAAATGAGTAAATGGTCTGACTGAGTATTTACAAAATTGAATGTTTTTATTCTTTGCGGCTTAATCACGTACACTTAGAATATTATAATTTCCTTAAATTCAATGCACTTCAGTACACGTATAGGAACATTACGGAAGTCAGATTTCTGGGTCAAACAAGTTAACGAACAGTTACTCAGTTGGAACTAGTAAATCACCAGAGATAATAACATTGAAAAAACAATTTGTAGCGTTTATTTAGGGACGTCGCCTGGTATATACGATGTGAACAGAGAGCTGGCTTAGACAGACATTTGGACAATTCGATTTCCAAAGAGAACTATTGATGTTAACACCACACGATCAAGACTTACATGATATCCATGAACGTATAGTAAACTACATGAAGATGTTTAACCAAATCTTAATAGATAGGTTAAACTTTTTTTCCTATCTTATTCAGTTTTAAGAATTACATGAGGTATATGTCATCATATAAAACAAATATCTTTTTTAATATCATTAATTTTGTGAACAACACTGAAAATGTATGTTTTTGAAAACTTTTTTCGTTTTGCTTTGCCTTATTTTGTGGTGACATTTTTAAAGAGATAATAATGAGTCATGATTCGGTCAATCATTTGCAAAATGTATTCTAACCTGTTGATCATAGCAATGTTCTGTTTATATTATTTCTTTGTCAATATTACAAAGTCAGCACTTCTACCAGCAACAGAAATCGCTTTCTAAGTCGGGAAAATACCAGCTTGATATGCAAATGCTAAAGATAACCATCAACAGTACGTGCCTAATATTAACATTAAGAATATATTGTATGTGTATTGAAAAGTGAATGACACACTGGTTTTGTCATTTTTTCCCTTTTTTATAGATGTCTAAGTTTTGATACAAAAATGAGCTAGTTAGATAAACACATAAATCCTTCGTCGATTATGCAAAGCTAACAAAGTGGCACTTCTGCACATTATACATATGTATCACTTCGAAATGTTCCACAAGAGACTTCTGTACGCAATTTATTTACAAATGACGAGTTAAAATGAATAACGTAAATGCGTTTGCAGGAAATGACTTTGTAAATGCGTTCACAGCAATTACTGTCTGAAATTTTTTGTGATTTACAATATTAATGTGTTATATAGCGTGTCTGGGCTTTTGTGAAACAAATGATTAATTAATGTATTGTCATTTGTTTTGATTTGGTAAGCTACAAAAATAAGGTATAAATGAAATAGTTAAAGTATAAAAGTATAAATAAAACTAACTATTTTCGTTGTCGGTAATTTTACATAAAGTCGGGAAACCATGTTGTTTGTTTTTTTTAAAAATGGATACAAATTGATTGATTAGCAATCGACAAAAATATCTATATGAGCCGTTTTTGAAATCCGTTCAGAATAATGCATTTCTGCTTTAGAATGTAAAACATGATAAATTTTGTTAAAAGTATGACATTTGATTTGTACATGAAATTTGTCATAAATAACTTGCAAATGATCTAACGCGTGTCTTAATCAAAGCGTATTCGATACGTTTCTAAGAGTAGAACTTAATTTAAGTTTAATGTCAAGTTACAATAGACCTGGTGGTTTAAGAGAAAATTAGATTAATCATAAATAAGATTCAAGTTTACCCTAAAATAACGTTTCCAATCAGAAATTTGTAATACTTATATTGTGTATTTTGTATATCAAATAAGGCACTTCAAACTCAACTCAACTCAACTCAACTTTAAACGAAACATGTCATTAAAGCATAAACGTACAATGGATTTTTTTATATAAAAGCGCCAAAATATACCTTCAAAATATTTAGTTCATTTGAAAATAACGGTTTATTACAGTAAAAAATGTAATTAAAACAATGTACCAAATATCGGATAATTTCTATTTCTGGATGCTTTATTAAGTTCAATAAAATGGTAAGAGACACAAAAGCATTTCAACAGATTCATTGGCATCAAGGAAGTATTTTATTCCTGAAAACTATTAAAAGCATCATTAAAGTACAATAACGATATGTATATTGCTACTGCTGTTTACGCAAGAAAGAGTTTGTTTGTTTGTTTTATTTTACGCCTTTTTCCTACAGTATTTCAGTCATATAGGCGGGTAGTTTCCTAACCATCGTTCCTGGATAGTTACACCAGTACTAGACTACCTTCCTCCGCGCTAAAATACCAAAGCATCTCCCGGGGATCGAACCCACGCCAGAGTGGTAAATGGATTAGAAGTCATCGACTCTAACCCCTCGACCACGGAGGTAGAAAGAGTTACACACCAGAAATAAACTGTTAGTCTGTGAGTTTGGTGATGACTTATGCAATACCACAAAAAGACATATTCTTGAAAAATAAATAAATATGGTAATATATAATTATATGGTATCTTTATTTAGGTTTTATTCATTTCTGACTAAGTTCTCAAATTCTTAATACTACGAATCAATAAAAAGTTTCATCCTTTAAATGAAGACTGGTGTTTAATATAAGAAAGAAATGTAAATATGATTGGTATCTAATTACTTTCTGTTACGGAATCTCTTCTAGGGATATTTTAAAATCAAATATGTAAATTTGGCAAACTTTTTTAAGATTATAACAACATCTGGACAAAGTGTGATCACTCTGAATCATCCATCACAACCAAATTACATGACAATTGTAGATTCGGTTTGATTGGGTCTGTACATGAGGAAAATGTATCAATTGCAAAATCCCACACGCTCCCTAGCACAGACTGAGATGTACTCAATTTTCAACACTTATAAGTGACACCAAAGGACAAGAAAAAAAGTATATATATATACGGGGCAACATTTTACAGCTGCGACACAGCACTTGACTCCTAATATTGTGAAATATAAACATCTGGACAAGATGTGATCCCTTGTAAGCATTAATTACAACAAAATTACATGAAGCTTTCAGACTCGATTTGATTTAATCTGTACATGAGGGATAATGAAAAAGTGCAACATCCCTCACGCCCTCTACCACCGGTTGAACGGTACTCAATTGTCAAAACTGTCGGAATCAAATGAATCAAAGTATTGTCTATTTAGGTTTCATTTAAAGCAATCTATGTTCTTTGAAATAAAACTAAAATGTTTTACATTTACCTGTAAAACTTGCTGCAGAGGTGCAGAACATACACATATTTCACATAATTGATTGCTATATACCTTTTAACAGTGTACAAGATCAACATTATCAGTTTTATATTATATAAACAGACATGCAAAATTTTAAGATGGGGAAATATTTCTCTTCGCTAAATCAATGATTCAATTTCATTCTCTCAAATTATTCCAATGCAAGTACATTTGACGCTTTCGGCGATGAAAATAACATATTAAGTAAGATTTTTTTTTTCTCTAGAGATCCTCTTGTCCTAACATTATTCCATCTTTATTAGAATATTTGGTGAACAAATATCCAGACATTTTGTTAGGTATAATTATGCTTATTTTAAATATGTTCTGTCAAATGAGCAAATCTTCCTTCAATATGTTATTACACATAAGTGTGCTTATAAGCTTTTACTTGGACTGACGCACAAAAAAAGATGCGAACTATAAGCAACTATTTCATTTTATAAATGCAAGTTCAGGTAAATTCCAATTTGCAAAATTGATGGAAGAAAGATGGATGGACGGACGGATGGATGGAAAAAGTATTACATTTGATATTATAAGACATTGAAATAATGATGAAAATTATAGTTATTATGATACTGTAGAGTGGATAAGTTTATGAACCATGAGCCAAGCTTACAGAGAAAAAAAGTGACAGGCATACTTATGTGTTAATTCATATATTGTTTGAACTGTATGACCTTAATTCATTGCGTACAGTCGTGTCTACACTACTAAGTTTACAAAAACATAAAGGGAAGAATAAGAAATCATTTTATAGCCGTGCGATAGTCATATCCTTTGCGTTATTACATCTGAGTGGCAGATTCTTTATTAAACTTAAAATAATGAAAACCATGATAATTACACTCGAAACCGCGTTGAGAAAATATTAAAACAATTCACGAAAGGTAATTATAATAAATCACATGAAACCGCGTAAAGAAACTATTGAAACAATTCAATAATCTTAGGAAAACATTGAGTATTGTCAGTAGTTTCTTCTTCGGTAACATTTTATTACTTATATCTGCCACAGATGTCAACCAAACAACAGAAACACGATGTAATCAAAATTGAATTCTATTTTTAGAACAGTGTGACCGGAAGAAGATAGAAATACTTTTACAGTAGTTAAACTTTAAACAATATCATTCATGTTTCGAATGTTGTATTTAAACTTAAAGTAATCTCTGATCCTGCATTGTATGTGTCGCCATTGTTATGAAATAACCATACGACTTAATGTACATGCTATTATGTTAAGATGTAATGATTTTGTTTTTGTACTTTACTTTCGGTATACATGTACTTCGATATACTTTAAAACCAAATAATCTTCCAGAACGGCCAAAAGGATTTTTATAATTAAGAAATAATATATCCCAAACTGTGATTTTATTGCTCAATAACATCACTGTTTGGAGTTCGGATGCGGGGAATTATATCACGAGGGCGTCCAACAGTGATTTTATAACATAATAACACACACTTTCAGTTCTTCTATGTTCAATGGGGAAAAATGCGGGTCGTGTTAGAATATTTTATATAATAATTGATCATAAAAACAATGATGTATCTGCTATTATCTATTTTCCAAAAAATGAATACCAACATGTACTATCGGGCACATTATCTGTTGATATAATAGGCAGCGTCTTTTTTTTACAAAAAGAACATTTTAAATTTCTTTTTTACATTATATGGTTATGGAGTTAGAATTGTAATAAATTTTTTTTGTGCAACATGATGCAACATTTCTTAATTATCAAACTTGTAATTCATATTATTATCATGATATCTTTGCTTCAAAGACGTTATTAAGTCTTAAACAAGATTTAACAATACATTCACGATATGTTTGTCAACACCAGGATTGTCTTTAGATTATGCATCTGGTGAGACAATAATTTTAGTTTTATGACTTGACACCTGGTACCCAGAAGTAGAATTTTAAAAGGAAATATTTTGCGATGATTATTACAGTAGGTCATGTCTCAGATGGCATCTTTTCAAACGCATTTTAATACGTGTCGTTTTAATCGATTAAATTCTCAATGACAGCGAAGTTATCTTCAAACTTATTTCCTGTATTTTTCCATCTGCAAATTTAAATATACAATTTTCAGTGAAGTCAATTTTCATGATGTTTTTTTTCTCTCATTATTTAGTTCTTCGTGATTTGATATAAGAATGCACGGCTTTTAAATTATCATTTAAACTTATTTTAGTAGTTTATATTAAAATCGTGGGTCTAAACATTAATTACCTAAAATAACTGTTCAAATAATGACAAATATTGCTTTTCCTTATTTAAAATAAGTAGAACTTACAGTTAACGTTGTAAAGAAGTGGACCTTTACAGCTATATGTACAGTCGGCATCGTACTTGCGTCCACCTTTATTGGGCGACTTTTTTATTAAGCGGCCGCATAAAATCCCTCCCGATGATTTTTACTATATAAGTTAATTCCATTAAACGACGATTTTATATCGCGGCCACTAAATGTCGGCCCAAATGTACAAAATTCAGTGTTAAAGTATCTATTAAACGGCCGTGACAAACAATCGTCCCTACGGACATTCTCACCTGTGTAATTAGCGAGTAGGGTTGAACAAACAAATATTTTTCATGGTCATTGGTCTTAAAGTATCTATTAAACGGCCGTCAATTAGACCGTCACAAATAATTGTCGTTTAAAAATTAATTTAATAACAATTGTAATCGTTTCAAAATCGGAAAGAAAGAAACAGTTTTAATTGTGACATATTTTGTCAGAGCAGTAACGTATCACAACACCGCGTTGGCACAGTTTTGTCATGTGCTCAGAGTGACCTCCCTTCCAGAAAATCAAATCGAAAATGACGTCGGAACGAGCGAAAAAATGACAGACAACTAATAATACCGGATAAATTGAATGAGGAAATCGTGCATGGAATTGAGTCTGAGTAAATAGCAAATGCCATCGTTTGTAGTCGAAATAAAATCGTGAAACGTAGTGTACTAAACATTATAGAAACCGAGCCTTTCATTGCTGATGGTGTATTAAATATGACCCTTCGACAAAAATAAAAAAAATAATAAAGGAATAAAAAAAAATAATAATAATGATATTCTAAGATCTCTAAAACTTTAATGTTTTGAAATCGGGGTAGTGTGAAAACTAATTGCTGAAAAAATCAAGTAGTTTAAAACTCATTGCATGAAAATTTATCTAGAGGTCTGGCTGATGATTTGAAAGTATGTTCAGCAGGAGATGTGTATGAACATATTAATAATATATGACAATATGCTTTGTTTCAAGGTCAAAATGACCTGTTAATAGTATTATGAGCGTAGATCACATTTGTACACAAATTTCTACTAAAAAAAAACAAACACATATTGATGACTTTTTTAAACGAAAGGCATAAATGTAATTATGAAACTGTAATACATATATAATATTGTACAGTTTTTGTTTTTATAAAAATATGTTATTATATCTATGACTTGTAATATAAAAAAGTCTCGAATTTTCCAGAATTCTATTGAGAGACCACTTTATTAAGAGACCACTTTTTGGCAGTCCCTTGAGTGGTCTCTTAATACAATGTCGACTGTATATTATTTTTAAAAGATTATTAACAGTAAAATTATCTTATTTCCGTAATCTCATGGAAGATTCTCGAATAAATTGGAATGGCTCTGTCAATTAACAAGAACGTTTTCGTAAAGTCAATAAAATGTTCCGAAACAATTATTGTTCTGCTATCTTAAGAAGGGTTATACCCATTTAGCAAGGTTTTTATGACTTCTCCATTCGCTCTTTAGGTAACATGCAAACATAATTATGTCATTTCATACGAGTATTTTTAAAATATACTTTCTCAAAATTGAAATAATTTTTTGCAGCAGATCTTTAGCTTTATACACATTTTATTTGTTTTATAATAAAATGCCCAAAATTGAAATATCTCAAACAGGCTAATAAATTGTTATGTAATTTCAAAAATAAATTAATTTTAGGATAAGTTTAACTTTATTGTACATACATGTATATATTCAGCTATATACACTGCGGAATGGATTAGAACGACAGATATCAAATCTTGTTATGTCCTTACCCGGATTGATCATAAATTTATATCCAACAGCAGATGGAATTGATTCACTGCTTATGTGTATGGCTAAATAACGGAACGTTTGAAAGAAAATTATCTTTGAGTTAAATAACACTGTTTATATTTAAAAGGTTCTTTACAATAAGTTTATATTTTAATTATATGAACAAATGATAACAGTGTTATTGCTGTAATGTTCATTTAAAAGAAAAATATGAAGAAAAAAGTTATTAAAATCTTAAACAATATGTGTAAAAATGAGATCCTGTAGTCAGTCATAAAAACCAATCCTTTAGATAATATAAATACTGAGTCTGTAACAACATACACACTTCATACAATATTGCGAATTGAAGCAAACGAGAGTAATTTGTATATAATTTTCCAATACTAGAAAGGTAGGGCACTGACTAGTTATCAAAAGTTGTCTCTTGGATTGGATCACGTGGTAGAATACTTGTATTAAACACTTGTCGTCTTTGGCTGTTAAACTAACACTAAAATATGTTTGAACATCCTGCCGGAACTTTGGGTTTACAAAGTGTCTACAAATTGACAAAGTCATTAGGAAGTGTAAAGAGTTGCAACGCTCAAAGTCATGAAAAGCTGTTTAAAAAGTATATTTGAGTAAAAGTTCATTTTATCATTTTACTGAGTTTATACTTGGAAATATGCAGTCAATTTTGTTGTTATTTACAAATTTGAAGTTAACAGACTTATTCTTTGACAAAGTTAGTTACATTTTTTGTTTGCATCTAAGGAGAATTGTGTCTATAAAACAATTGTTCCAAATATAAAGACAATGGACTTGGATAACGTTTTTCTAGGAATTATAAGTCTGAAAACGTTTGGAGAATTACTAGTATACTCTTCCACTACCTGTATGAACAGACTCAATCAAACTTAGCCTGAAATATATTCAATTCTGCCTGATTTTTTTTTTTTTGTTTTGTTCTTTTGGGGTTTTTTCCCCCTTAAAGTTTATAGTTTTTAGTTTCTTTTCTAAATCTAACAATTACTTTACAAGTTGTTTAAAAAAATAGAAAAAAATAAGCAATAAGCATCAACTGCTTGTAGATATTTTTGGTGCTGTTTTCTAGTAACTCATATGATTTAATATTTGCGTTCCAGGATAATTGATACAGCCTTAAATTGCTTGAATAATAACTAAAACTTTAGATACTAGCAGTATAATTGTCTCCCCTTGACCGATACCTGATTTCATTCTATTGATTTCTGCCAAAGGACGTAAATATGGCGCTTGTGACTTCAGATGCTGCATTAACATGATAGAAGTTCTGATATTAACATGATATTTGTCTTCACCAAACAAAGCGTTAGCTCTTATTACATACCATCTTATGTAATTACTATTTTATATATTTTTTATATATGGTATACATTTGGCAAAAACAATATACAGCAAATAGAGAGTTTATGTTCAACTGAAAATAACACATTTCCAACTGTTGCAAAGGAAAGAACACCTAGAAATATATTATTGATTTTGCTTTTAATTAGCAATTATACAGGTTAACATAAGCTTGCCAGCTCACACCTGATATTTCAGGTATCAAATGTCAAATAAATTTGCAGAAGTACATGCACTGTATTAGCAGCAAACCGTTTTTTAAATAATAAACGCTATTTCAATTTTCTCTTAGCTTTTGTTTGATTTGCAAATGTTCAGAAAAAGAAAATTATGGACTATTCATGTCGCAACTGAAAAAAATAATGAAATTATATTACGCCACCTCTGAAAATCGCTTTACGCTTACATATATTTCCACTTTGTACTTCTTAGCATTATTTTCCAATAACTTAAATGTGTTTTTTTTTCTTTTAGCTAAAACGAAGTTCACAATAATTAACATTTAAAAAAATACATGACAGTAAAAATGGACTGAGAAGAAAAAAATTGAGTACGAAATAAATTGTTTTGTTTGTAGTTCTTATTTACTTCCTTTGCTTTTAAAAAATACTTTAAACTAAATATTTTGTTTCTATTAAAATACTTTGTATTTGTTAACATATGCATATGATTTTAATGTTTCAAAAATTTAAACTTAAAATTCAATACTTGGTTCAACATCATAATTCTTAGGATTTCTTTTCCATGTTCATTAAGATACGATATGCAAGTAACCCAGTAATAGTTCGGCCGAGAATCTTTTTTAAAGATAATTCTTGTTTTAAATCACTTAACATTAATTTTGCCGGTTGACATGTATGATCTCCATGACCAATTAGCGAGGAGGTGCATTAACGCGTCATAAAACATTTAACAATTTATTATTTTCCCTACTTTGGAATCTATTTTCATGAACAATTTCAACTCAGTAATTTATTTTGTTATGAGCATTCATAATTGATATGCATAAAATTCATATTAAAACAATATTTTTTACCAAAAATAAGTTGATGTTTGCCATATGTTATTTATCATAAATAAATAACTATATATCTATAAACGAAATAATTTTATGTTAAAATAGTCAAATGGGAACCTGAATAATTGAACGATACATTTACAAAGTAAGCGAACTGACATAGAGTCGACGCAAACTTGTTTATGGTGCAGTTACACAGACGGTCGGTCACTACATGCCAAATATGCTTGCTGCTTTGATCGGTTGTCTTGCATGATATTTTTATCTGGATTTTTGATATTCAATCGGTTAAAACATTTGCTGGTAGTTAGAATTGCCAGAGAATTTCATTTTAATTGACGTAGATTAAGGTATTGCAGAAACTAAAGCAAAAAACTACTGATTAAGACCATTATAGTACTATTCAGCACCCGGTACTCCAACATCTCATAATAGCCACAGACTGACTAATATGGCGGCAATAAATTGCTCGCTTATCAGTTGTTGTAGGTTGTAAATTGGTTATTTTGTAAATCTTTCTCTGATAGACAATTACAAACATGTTTAAAAATCCCAATCGCTAGTTTATGTCGTCGACAATAGCAAGTGCTTGGTGGAAAACACTGGCATAGATGTTCTATACGTTATCAACGGGTTCGAGCTATATTTTGGCAGGAAGAATAACACCACACATACACACTCACACATACAAAAAAACAACAACAACTGAATTTGTGTTTGTTTCCATATATTTACGCAAATTATTGTTGTCCATTCTAAGATGGAGCAATTTATTCATTTATCTTTAATTAAGGAATTATAACATTAATTAAATTTGATATTACATTAATCAGCCCATTGTTGCAAAATTCTGCAGCTCATCGTTAGTAGTATTACGTATTGTGTGATATAAAATAAAGGTTTCTATTTCTTTTTGTAAAATAATATTTGATGCATCTTTTGGCAATTTGCCATCAATTTTAATTCAGTTACATGTGTTCTAGAAAAAAAAAGATACACAGTAGTAATTAACAGTAATTATTTGTTGTCTAACATTCATCAAGAAGTGGGCAGACATCAATTTAGTATGATTTATTTATGTATATGGTCAAGTTGTCGTATTATCATTATCAAAGGATAAGGATTTTTACAAAAACTTACTTGGACCATGTGATTTTTTCATCAATGATAAGAAAATTATAAAATTGAAAGAAATTATTGCAAACTATAAACTTATTTTAACTTTCATATGTTCACTCATTTTATACCTTTGAATTGGCATAATGTCACTTTTAGTAAAATATTCATATATAAAAATTTTTTCTAACATGCAATTACAGCAAAGGTAATAAAAAGTCATAAAAAGTTTCATAACTTACTATAATAAATATAAAAAAATATATTTCATGCGATATTCCAATATAGTTGCTAATTGCCTAAAGCAATAACAGTGTGAGTTTGATTTATAATTTATGGACCATTCCGTTTTACGTAAAAATAAACCTAATTGATCTTAAATTATAAAATGTGTAAAGTGAATTTCATTTTTTTATGTCCTAGTACTCATTTATGAGGTCTTTTGCTGTCCATTAAGTAATAAATAATGAAAGTAACGAAATGAGTTTGAACCAGAACGTAAACTATGTAAATTAAAAAAAGTAAGTGTAACGAGTTATATTTGTGTAAAATAAAGAGGAAAATATGTATCAATTTCATTTTTATTATCCCTGTGGATATTTCAAAAAGGCACCATTACTGTTAATTTAGAAATGAATAATTTAACGTCCCATTAGATATCATCAAAATACTATATATTTGAGATAAAATCATATGTAGCTATACTCAGTCTGAAATTAGAACTGGTTTGAGTTACTCAAAATGAACACAACAGTGTGCTTCGTGCTTTTGTTGGCCGTTACGCAAATATTTGCATGGCGACCGATTACAAAATTTCAAAGAGGTTTCAAGGCACTACCCGACGGTAAGTAAGTTTATAATAAATTTTACCTTAAAAAAACAATGGTGTGTATTTTAATTTTTTTTTTTTTTTTTTTTTTTTTGTTGTTGTTTTTTTGTTTGTTTGTTTGTTTGGTTTTTTTTGTTTTTTTTTTGTTATTTTTTGTTCATCTTTTATGGTTTGGTACCTTTAACTGTTATACAGGTTAACAAAACTGATAATCGACTCACGCGGTTTTATTCTAATTATAAAATTATAAATAATGTTTCATTTGTTTTCTTAATTGTTTTAAGTTTCTTTAAGTAATAGATGAATTAACTTGTACATGTACAGTAATTCATTGTGTACAACGTTAGTTGATATTAGTATAAGGTGTAAATTTGTGAATGTTACTTGGTTTAAAACAATGGGAACCACTCTCACCTTTGCTGTATACACTTTTTGTTAATGCTGTAAGCGATTCACCAGATTTTGATAATTTGACAGAAAATGACTTATAGAAACTTTCATCGGTTGCAATTTGCCGATGATATGGCATTTTCTTTACAACTGATAGACACATGAACATAGTTTACAAGCTGTATTTGATAGTTTTTACTTGTATCCAGTCAGATGGAAAATAAAAATAAATGTAAGACAAAAAATAAATGTATTTGAAAAAAGAAAACAAGACATGATTTTAAATGGTTTATTATAAATGAAATTATTGAAGATGTGGACAGGTTGTTTTTTATTTATGTATAAAACTTATTAAAACAGGAAATCTTCGGAGTTTT
This sequence comes from Ruditapes philippinarum, assembly GCF_026571515.1. Lineage (NCBI taxonomy): Eukaryota > Metazoa > Mollusca > Bivalvia > Venerida > Veneridae > Ruditapes > Ruditapes philippinarum. The sequence goes on from NW_026862552.1 coordinate 105,421, forward strand.
TTTTGTGTGACTAGGCGCTAAAAGCCATGACTAATTTATTTATTATTAAGAGGAAAGGCATTGATTTAAAAATCAAATTAGAATTGTTTGATAGACTTGTTGTTCCAATTTTCATGTATGGTTCTTAACTTTCGGGAATATAAAATTATTAAGAGATAGATAAGTAACATATACGGTTTTGTAAAATTATCCTGGGTGTTAGATGCTGCTGCATTACATGTAGTAGAACTCGGAAGATTCCCTTTATCTATTAGATATTGAATATTCCGTTAAGTTTTGGATTAAACTAAGAATTTGCACCATATCTAAATGATATTATTAATGATATATTGTAGAATGCAGTTAACTTAATTTCGTTTGCCTTCACATTTTGCAATTGAAGCTGGTAGATTAATAATATAGAGATAAATAAAAACTTATGTTCATTTTGTTATCTGAAACTGGTCGAATCTGAATATCATTTCAAAATATAATGATATCAGAAAAGAATGACTTCAGAAACATTTAACATCTTGGCCTTTACTTAATAAATTTGTTACGCTAGTGAATAACTGTAGTAAAACTATTCAAAAACAATGAATTTGCACAGGCAAACGATGTTTAATTGTTTATTTATCAACATTGTATTGCAATGTTGATGTGTTATGTGTTTGATTAACCGTTTGAATTATTATTGTATAGATTCATAAGTTATTATGTCATGGCCAAAAGCATATTTATGCAGATTCCTGAATAAAGATTGACTGATTGATTAATAATATATGTGATAAAGACAATATCTCTTTTTTTTTGTCCGACCATTTAAATTGTATAGCTCACTTAAGAATCAGCTGATAGTGATACGGAGTTGTAAATCGCCTTTGGTTGAAATTCCTTTAAATCTTCATTTGTTTATCGTACTAGTTCCGTAACGTATACCTTTTTGATAGTTGCTCTTTAGACCTTGTACTTATTCGAACATTTCTAATTTGTTTCAGATTATTTGGAACTTGATGATATGGCGGATGATTACAATGCAGGCTATGCAAACGGTGACGACTTCGGGTACATGGATGACCGACAGAAGCGCTTCAAACAAGCATTCAAACAAGGGTTCAAATTCAAACATGCAAGGAAGTAGGATGTAATGTTTCTGATAAAGAATGGAATCGGATCGGAAAGATAAATGACCGAGAAAAATTATTGTTGTAATATTACACTTTCCTCTCTTTTTACTTACTTAGTTTATCTATTCCTTTACTTTTAAGCAAATTTCTCGAAACACCTTAGTTGACAGGTACATTTGAATCAATATGCAACCATACTACTGAAAGACAAAACAATGGAAACAAAGTGATCCATCGAAAGCAATAATCACAACAAAATTGCAGACTCGGTTAAATTATGTGTTTCATATTAGCAAAGTTAAATACTCATACAGATTCGGAGCAAGGGAGAACAACAAAGAAACATTTGAAAATGTATGCGTGAACGAAAGATAGGGTTGAAGTTGCATACCTCCAGATGAGCCACAATATTTCAAGACAATCAAACTTGAACAAAATGTCCTAAAGTTTTAAGAAACGTAAAAGGATTCAAAATTAAAGTCATAGTTCACATGTTGTGTGCGATTGAAGACTAATTTTGTAATATCTATCACCATATTTCTACTGCGTTACTAACGCAGTAAGGGCTATTTTCGCATATTTTGACCTCTTTGGGTAATTGAAGTTGATTGTACTAGCCGTTTGCAATATGTAAATTACTTTCTTTGTTCACTTCAAAATATATTACTTTAAAATATTTTTTTCAAAATTTTCATGATAATTTGCATAAATCTGGAGGCATGCTGCTTTAAACCAGCACTTCAGAAAACATTGTCTTGCTCGAACCGACGATTTCTATCTTATTATACAAGATGACCAGGGTCCCAATACATTTTTTGCACTATCACAATCAGTTTGGTTAAAACTTAAAGATTGCACACGAATTGTCTATTAGCTTTGTTGCTGTTTTTCATAGTTGTTTAACTTTGTTCTGCTATGGTTGATTTTTTTATCTTATTTCTTGAAATAAAATATTATTCTCAGATGTTTGTTATTGAATATTTCTTCAAAGGGATATATTTGGTATTTCGTAATATTGTAAGATTATTTTCAGTCATAAGTTGTTATTTTTGCATTGGCAATTTTCTTTTGTGTTGTAGACAGACATCCGGTTTTATACTAAAAATAAAGATTTCTAGAATTTCTTAAATTGGCAAATGATCACGTGTTGATCACGTTTGAAAATTATTTGTTGCAAACATAATATTTAATCGTATGGATCAGTTTTATTATTATAGATATCAACAATTGCGACTTGTTTTAGTTATCAACTATCATCCAAATATATCCAATTGGGCGTTTTTATGTGGTATATGTAGCATTTATTTTTAAAGCAGATGGTCAAGAAGTGTGTATGTAGAAAAAGATATTGTCATTCAGTCATGGAACGTTAAATAACGAGAGAAAATAATGACTTGATCACACAGAAGATATAATTCTCCACGATGATGGTCAATTCTAAACTTGAACGGTAATATAAACAACGCAACAGCCGAAATAAACATCAAGATTATCGCCGTTTTACTCTACTTTACAAAATATTTCGATAAATTCAAACGTGGCCCCAGCTTTGTCGTGTGCAAAATGCGCTGCGCATTGAAAATGGGAACCAGTCGGCTATGGGCGAAGCCATTCGGTAATATGTTGGTTCCCATAATTCAAAGCGGGCGTATTTGTACATAAACGTATAAGGTTGATATAAGGTTGATACGCACCTTATAACTTTATATCCATTTTAATTCTGTTAGTGTAAAACAATGCGTTTTTGAGAGATGCTTTATGTTTGTACTTTAATCTAATTGGGTTATGGAAGTTCTGAAGAAGGTTTAGATATAAAATATTCGGACAAATACTCCGATTAAGTAATTTACCTGCGATTATAAATTTAAGGTACACAAATAATGTGCTGTTCAACAAGACTTTTACATCAATGTTATTTGTTCCGTGTGGCGGCTGTCAAAGGTCGCCTCGTACATGTAACGGGAGATGATTTATTTGGTTCGGCACAACATTTTTCTTGTTTTTACGTACTTGTGGTACTTTAGTTCCTCATATTTGAATATATCCAGTTGGTGGTTGGTTCTAGTATTCATACTTGAATACTGTATACTCTTAGGATATGTTGCTCGTTTTTTTTAATTTGTCTTTTGACAGCTTGTCTTTGAAATGCATACTTCATAGCCTTTGCTACATTTTTAAATTCCATTTTATTAACCGCCGTTTAAATCCGTGTTAAACATTTAAACGTAAGAAAGGCATTTTTTGTATTTAGAAACATCCGCAAATATGTTCATACGGTGGTTATCAGGGAACCTTCAATGTGATACTTTAGTGTCATGAAAATTAGCGCATTAACTACAAGTAAAAGTATGCGTGTGCCTTTAACAAGAAATCAATAGGTGAAACTAAATCTTTTGAAATATAGCTATGTGAAAACTTGCAAAAATATTACACCTACTAGCTAGGACCAGACCAACTTGAATAAAGCATTAAAAATACACGTATAAATTTAATTCGTTAGTTATTGAACTTGACATCTAAGTAGGAATGAAAAAATAGAATAAGAGATAATTAATACAATTTCTATCTATACTGAAAAGTCAAATTAAAAGTTAATGGTTCACTGGCGACGTATTGCGATTACATACAGGTGTTATCAAGTACAATTAATAAGAGATTTCTAAGCATAAAGACATATTTTATCCTCATTTATCTTTTTACATAAAAACGTTCTATCGTTCAATTCAGTTATTATCTGAGGGACATTTCATCTAGAGTATGTGACTAGACAATTGTGAACTATTTATTTACATAGTATATTCAATTAGTAATCATGAGTGAAACTAGTGAACGATATCGAATCGAGATTATCTCAAATACCGCTAAACAACCGAACATTGTGGGGTTGATAGCCTGTTGTGTCTAATAACGTAAACTATCACTAAATAAAAAATTGTCAGGGCTTCGTACGTATTGTAAAGTATTTTGTTCCACTCCGGGATTGTAAATAATTAATTGAATTATCTTCCTTTTTCCTTTTAAACAACAAATTGTCCTTAGGGCATAGAAGTGTTGACATTCAATTAAACTATTATGCAACATTTACGTGTCTTTGGTCTGTGTACAGGATACTAGAAATCTATTAACTTCCGCAATATTTTCCTAAAACGCACAATAAATATATGTCATAAACTGTTGTTTATTTTTCCTTTTTATAACAAATGAAATATCTATGTAATTATGTTTCCTAATAACTTCAGTTAGAAGGAACAAAACTTGCTTTTTGCAGTTTTATTATATATTTAAAAATATTTTATATTTATCGTGTAATTTCACATATATCTGCGTTTATAGAACTTTCAAAAGTTTCTATTAAAAGTCTGTCCTATCAATTTTGATTATGGCATGTTTTTCTCTTTCGGCCCAGTGTGTGTGACAAAATAGCAATATAGTTTATCACAAATATGAGAAGAAATATGTAACATCTTTCAATGCTACATTCACACTTTAGCACAATGACAATATATTCAAAACTTTAGATACGAGACACAGTTGACCGGCTTCATGATAATACTTCTTTGGCGAGTTTTGTTTTAGAATCAATATGAGTGTTTCCGCTGCACGAATCCTTAGATTACTAGTCCGACGCGTTAACCACTCGGCAATGCCGCCACTGTTTTGTCTGCCTCTGCAATTTCGGTGCTCAATAGGGTGACGTTATTTTTAGATATTGTGGACGTGTCTCTCGCTATTTGATCTTTATGCTTATATTTAGGTCCATTTATTTATTTCATTACATTTACTTACTTCTTCATTTTATATTTTTTGATGATTGTTTGTAGAATGAATCATGGAACATACTAATATTTGCACGTAAAGAATCACGGAAATCTACTGTTGTTTCATATTGTCCGTTTTTCGTATTGTTTCTTAGCGATAAACCATAATGCTTCCGTGAAAAAGAAACGTGTGATAGCAACGGAAGTTAAATGTAAAAAGAACAGTATTTTATAGGCTTTTTGCGTACTTAGTACATTTAGGTTTTAAATCATCTCAATGGAAAACATTGATTTACAGCAGCGGGAAATTTATTGGAGCTATAAAAATACGTTTATTCTCTCATTTTCTGAGATAATGAAGAAATGTTATCAGTATGATTGCATATAATGAATAATTTCTCTGTCTTAGCAAACTTTGTTCAACGTTAAATGCCATCACGAAAGCGGTACATTACAGTCATCTTTAAGATACATGTATGATTCAAAGTTATAATCATTAAATATATACTTTGCTCATATTTGAGTAACATATTTCTATTGCAGACATTTATTGAAATCTCTAACTCTTTTATGAATATATCTTGTTCATATAAAATATTATAAAAAAACTACATGTATGTATGGGAATCTGTGTTTCCTTATAACGGGTCAAGTAAAGCTGGTCCAGTCTTAAAAACTACCATTTTTAATGACACTATGCATTCATAGTGTGTATAGGATTTCAGCATATTATCTACATTGTGTGAAGTCAAAACTTCTTTATTTTATATTTACAAAAATACTGTGTAGCATTAATCAATATTTAAAAATATCAAATTTGAGCATAGTTTATCTTTAAAATTGACATGTTGTTTGACCCATTGTATTGTAAATGTATGTAAACTTTGAAAATATGAAATTGTGTCCTTAAAGGTCTATTACGAGGTTACTGTTTGGTTGAAATATGATACTTTTATATACTATTTTTTCTTAAATCAAGTACAATTTATCTTAAACATATTTTAATTTACTAGCTGTAATATTCCTAGCCTATAAAATTATCGTTGTTTTTTATAATTTTATTTACACTTTGTTCCAATTAAACATTATTGCAGTAAACTTATATGGTACATTTCTATTATTTTCCATGCTAACTAATTGTGCAATCTTCATAATTTTCATATTTTTTTAAAAAACGTGGCATTTGAATTATATATTTAATATGGTACATTAATGTTGTTTGTTATTCGGTATTATTTGAACAGTATCATATATTCAATTTGGAAAATGAAACAAAGTTATTATCAACAAATGCTTAAATAAAAGTGTCTCAAAATACAAAAAGGGTATTTTATATTTGTCTTTAATTGATTCTCTGTGTACCTGTTACATATCAAGATTAGATTTACTGGTTGCTAAGCATAAAATCAAATTGCTAGCCCAATAATAGATTGAGTTGCATACTTCTTACCTGCGAAAGACTTTATATAATGCTTTGACTTCAAGTCGAAGACTTTGGAATGCTGTTTAATTTGATGAATGTACACTTGCAGTGATCCTGAACATCATTGTCAGTTTTTGACATTGCTCCATCCTAAAATATGTTTCAAGATAAAATCCACTTCAACTCTATCAGCAAAAAAATATATATGTACTAATTTTGTTAGCAAATGCATGTCAATTTCACAGTGAGAAAACAATTATTAATATAATTCAATCAAGATTCGACGAAGCAGCAGAAAATACGTCGCTCTATTCCATTTAATATTACTTTAGGCAAAATAACTTAATCAAACTTGTACAATCCGATACAAATCAGGAAAATAAGTGTTGATGTTTCCTTAGTTTTAACAATGAACGGAACAGAATTTTATTATTCGACATGTCTGAATATCATCACGTATCTCCACGACATACTTGTATGCATGACATGTTCACAACGCATGACATGTTTACAAGAGGTAAAAAGGACTTTAAAAAGGATTGGAACATAATTGATAAACAGAAGTTAAAACAATTATAAAATTATATATCAAATTTTAGCTTAATCGTAATAAACGCTCCCCACTTGTGTACATGGTCAGAAGCAATATTGTCTGTGAAGATAGTTGTTAAATCAACTGTTTTTCTAAAGAAACAAAATGTGTGTATTTTTGCAACAGAAATTATATTTAAGAACAAAAATACATATCTAAAAAAATGCTTGCTGTGTTCTTGTTGTGTTCTTTGCGAAATCAATTATAATATTTGAGTCTAACAAATTATTCCAACGAAAGTATATTTGACACTTTATTCTTATTGGTGACAGGAATTACGTCAATAAGATTCATTTTCCTTGTAGTTAGACGTTTTTGCTAACAAAATTTCGTGGTAATAAGAATTCTGTAAAGAAATATTTAACCAAATGTCTTTGTTAAATATAAGTATGTTCTCTTTTAAATATGTTATTGTCACGATAGGGATAATCATTTTTTATGCCCTATTTAAAAGTAATTACTTTCGGGAGTGCTTAAAAGGTATTACTTTTGTATTCAGAAACAAAACGAAATAGAATCTGATTCTGTACAAAATTGGAAGACGTAAATCACAAAAGATAATTATAGTGAAAAGTAGAGATGTTTCCCGATTAACGACGTAATATAAAGGTATCAAGTGCGGACACTGTGACGGTCATACTACGGTGGTTATTAAAGTTTGAAGGTAACTTACTTTTTTATAAAGCAATGTAGTTTTTTTATCAGATCATCGTTATTTACATGTTTACAGTAGTAATTAAGATTTATACGTGTGTGTTGTGTTAAGTCGCCCATAAAAGGATAGTTCTTAGACTTTTCTTTCCATTAACCACAAAGGACCTCAAACACGTTTGAAATAAGTTTAAAATAACACAGACAAAACCGGGGGAAAAGTTGAATAAAATGACTAATAGAAACTACGCATCCTATAACCGTTTGTTCTTCGGATAGAACGCATAGTAGTACATAATGTCTTTAAATTATCTTCTTGTGATCGAAAATGCAATTCATATAGCTCTTGTTCTCTTCAAAAAGAAGTTACTTGAACGCATTTCGCTACAAAAAAATGAGAAAAAAGTAAGGTGCATGTTCTTAAATGAATATGACATTTGCAAGTGTTAATTCTTAGTACGAACATGCTAAAACGTGCATATGAAAAAATGAAAGTCCAAGGTATTGAGAAGAAAATAAAGAAAATTGAAGTTGTCGTCGTAGCAAATTATAGAAATTAATCTAAGCAGCATATCTAACACCTAATACTTCTTTAATTGGTATCAAATTTCTTAAATTATTGTAAGGAGCGTTCATAGTTACATAAGCAGCGATCTTTCTCATAAATTATGTACACACCTTCAATTTTCTCCTAGCTTTTGTATATTGATAAACATTTAAAAAATGAAATGCAAAACATATAATTTATATTCCAAATGATCTTTTTCAGGTATTAGGAAGTCAACTGATCGATGGAATACACAACTATAACAAGTAGCCATATAGAAAAGATAGACATCTGTTTTCATTTTTCATGTTTACATCAGGTACTTAAACAATTGTTATCAGCTTTTATTAAAGTTAATATGAGGTAAAATTCCTTCTTAAGCTGTGTGCCTCCAGATTGGCTTAAATATTTTAAGAATATCTAATTTGAGACACAGGTACTAAAATAATAAGAAAGTAAACAAACTTTAAGATCAAGTCAAATAATTTACACGTCAAGAATGTTAACAAGGTAAAAGCATTGTTGTGACTAAGATGCTCCAAAAATGACCAACCTTCTGAAGTTTATTTATTTACTTATTTAATTATTCCATCACTGAATAATTCATTTCTTTTATTAATTGGAGCGGTTGCGCAAGTTTTACTGGTTGAAGAAGATCTAATAGGTACCGCCATGAGCTATTCCCGAACCCGAACAGGGCCACCGAACTTCCGTTATTTTACTGGGAAGCATTTGCACATTTAGGACATCATGTTATCTAGGGTAAATGCTCGCAAATAAAAGTTAATATAATTATTTGAAATGCTAAATTGAACAGAAATGAAACATTCAAAACGCAAACCTAAAACGTAAGATTTTCATATGATTGCAGTTATATAAAATGCAAGCTTATTTGTTATCGTATAAATTATTTATCCGGTAAGATAGTCGGCTTATAATGAAGTCCTTTTCAAATGTTCTCAATCATTTATATATTTACATACCTAACTGAAAAACCATTCAACTAAATAAAGTGTTTTGGATCTTGAGACGATGTTCATGAAAAAATCCTAAAATAGCTTAGGCATCTGTTATTATCTATCTGTAAAGTAAACCTTAACTTATTGGCTCTAATTTAAATTACATATAACCATTGTTACACTGCATTTGCATTTCTTGAATGTTCTTATTCGGTTTCAAGCTTTGTACATTCATCAACTAAGCAAAAGACTAAAACTAAATAAATAAAAACGCATCATGAGAAATGCGTACTACATTTGTACTAAGAGGATATTGTAGAAACGGACAATTAGGTCGGTTTAGATTTATTCGGTAATTCAAGTTCCATTTCGTGTAAAGTAGATGCACCGGGAAAAATGAAAACATGTAAAATATTGCAGACAAAGTTCATGAGAGAAAATGGAATGTTCAACATACCTAATACCTCACCCGTCCACCTAGCTGTGGCTAGGAAGTTTCAGGTTAAACAATTAGTATACTCTTCCTCAATGAAACCTTGTTCATCACCCTAAATAATGGAGATGTACACAAGAACCGTTTTTATTCAGAAATATATATGGATGAACAAGCCATGAAAAGGACAAACTGTCTGCCATAGAAATTAGACATTAGTATTATCAAATTAGTGAATAGGATGATTTACTCATTACGCAACATCTTAAACTTTTGAAAGCAACATAGTCTGGTTTCCATTCGTTTCTTTTATAATGAACATTGAGAGACACATAAATGAACTTAAGTTGAGACATCAGCTGCTACCTTGTCGTCTACAGTCTTTTTATATCAGGTCTATTTCCCTTTAAATCAACTTTTATGAGGTCCAAAAGCCTAATAAAATAAAACTTAAATTTATTACATAAATCAGCTGGGTCATTTAAAACTGTCGAATACGCAAAAGATAATTAAGAAAATATACTCATATATAAACTAAAATTCGTATTTTTTGTGCTATTCCAGCTCGATTTGAGTTGAAATACTTCTCAATGTAGGATATGTTTTCACAATGAAAATGATTATTCTGGGAAAAAATGGATGAATGGTGAATGACCGGAAATTCTGCACACAATTCTAGACCTTCATCAAACTGAACATTAATCACAGAAGTCAATTTCAGTCCCATCATGTGGAAAAACTCATTGGAGTCCTTTTAACTTCAGCGCTGACAAACAATTATGTTGTTTTAAGACGCATGCTGTTAAAACAATGTTTCATTATAATTCACTTACTATTTAAGACTTAATATTTGTAATTAATTTTGATAACATGCTTTTTATTGAACTTTAAAATGTACTTATTTTAATAAAGGGAGAAAAGGAGATATTTCATACATTCGTTATCGTTATTTAAATGTCAGAAGGCTACTTTATGGTTTTGTGGTCAGTTAAATAGACGTGATCAAGTACATTAAATTAAAGATTAATTAGTTCATAAGCATAAGGAAATATTCAATCCCTTTCAACTGAAAATAACATAAAACTATTCTACTGATCAGTATATTTATAACTAGGTTGTAAAAATTGTTTTTCGTTTTATAATATTATTGATAAATATTTATGTATGAAAACACGAGAAGAAATGTTCAGATTATCTGATATCATGTGACACATGAATAGTTGGTTTTCCAAAAACAATAAATAACTATGACTGATTTTCAGAAGTCCGGACATTATCCTGCAAATCCGAAACGGGATGTTTAATGAAAACTATTGTACTCTACGTCTCTACACACTGTGCAATTTATTCAGTTTTTGAGCTTTCATTTAAACTAAGTGTCGTCATATAAATGTTATTTATAAAAGATATCAAAGTATTGGTTCAACAAAAAATATGGATTTTATGACACAAGCTATCATAGAGCAATAATTATGATACCTGATATGAATTGGGAAAAATATCTGTGTTTTCACCTAACAGTGATCTATAATGTTTTGGTTGCTGTTAACAGTTTCATTGTATAATGAAGTTATTGTGAAAAATAATGTGTTAAAACTTGATATGATTTTTGTGTGTAATAGATATTCTTAAACATCGATACTGTTTTAACATGATACAGAAAAATAAAGTTTTTTACTTAAAAACTAGCCCTGTTTTTCTTCTCTATTTTTATATGTTACCATGTATATATAACCTGAAAACGAAAATGATAGTTTTAAGTCTGATTGAAATATATAAACTGATTGAAATATATAAACTTGAGATATGTATGTGTCCTAAATGAAAGCAAATGAACATAAAACAATTATGCTTTGATGACAACACGTTTAACAAATTGAATGAAAAGTAGCATAAGTATGTCAATAATTGCAATATAAGCTAGAATGAGAGCGTCCAAATGCCTATATATTTACTTTTGTGTCTCAAACAAAATAATTGACAATCTGATTATATAATTTAGAGAGTGCTTAGATTATTAAAAAATATATGTATACACAAATGACTTCGGATCAACCACGCTAAGTGGGCAATTACATTCTAGATAAATTGTGCCCTTTAGATAATTTAACATAATTTGACAGCATGCATACATTTAAATGTTTTAAACAGACAAATATAAAAATGTATCAAAAAGCATACTGGTTGTGTATATAGAATTAACTATGGTAAAAAAGACAATTTTTTACTAGGAGAGTTAAGTAAGTGTAAAAAGTTTGTCCCGAAAAATATGCCCATGTGGATTTAATTTGTTAAAGAGACAACTATCAGAATGTATCAAAAAGCATACTGGTTGTGTAAATAGAATTTATATGGTAAAAAATGACAACTTTTTACTAGGAGAGTTATGTGAATTTAAAAAACATGTCCCGAAAAAATATGCCCTTGTGGATTTAATTTGTTAAAGTTTATCATAACTTTATCTGACATCTTATATAAAATGTATGGCATCTCGCCTGACACAAGAAACTAATCATATTTATTGTTAATTAATTTTGCAGAAAAAAAACATAAAAATGATATTGCAAATATATATGTTGTTTTTTTTTCCTTTTTATAGCAAATGAAATATCTATGTAATTATACAATGTTTCGTAACGACTTCAGTAAGAAGGAAAAAAACTTGCTTTTTGCAGTTTTATTATAAATTTAATAATATTTTATATTTATGTAATTTTACATATATCTGCGTTTATAGGACTTTCAAAAGTTTCGATTAAAAGTCTTTCCTATCACTTATAGCATAATTTTCTCTTTCGGCACAGTGTGTGTGACAAAATAGCAATATAGTTTATCACGATATGAGAAGAAATATGTAACACCTTTCAATGCTACATTCGCACTTTAGCACGATGACAATGGATTCAAAGCTTTACGAGACACGCTTGAACGGCTTCATGGTAATACTTCTTTGAAGAGTTTTGTTTTAGAATCAATATGAGTGTTTCCGCAGCACGAATCCTTAGATTACTAGTCCGACGCATTAACCACTCGACAATGCCGCCACTGTTTTGTCTAACTCTGCAATTTCGGTGCTCAATAGGGTGACGTTACTTTCAGATATTGTGGACGTGTCTCTAGCTAGTTGATCTTTACGCTTATGTTTGGGTCCATTTATTTATTTCATTACATTTACTTACTTCTTCATTTTATATTATTTGATGATTGTTTGTAGAATGAATCATGGATCATATTAATATTTGTTTGTTTGTTTGTTTGTTTATTTACTTTTACGCCTTTATCCAACAGTATTTCAGTCATATAGGCGGGTAGTTTCCTAACCAGCGTTCCTGGAGAGTTACACCAGTACTAGACTACCTTCCTCCGCGCTAAACTACCAAAGCATCTCCCGGGGATCGAACCCACGCCAAAGAGGTAACTGGATTAGAAGTCGTCGACTTTAACCCCTCGACCACGGAGGCGGTCTGATATTTGCATGAAAAGAATCACGAAAATCTACTGTTGTTTCATATTGTCCGTTTTCGTTTTGTTATTAGCGATAAACTAAAATTCTTCCGTTAAAAAGAAACATGTGATAGGATAGCAACGGAAGTAAAGCTAAATGTATTAAGAGCAGTATTTTTATAGGCTTTTTGCGTACTTAGTACATTTAAGTTTCAAATGATCTCAATGGAAGACATTGATTTACAGCAGCGGGAAATTTATTGGAGCTATAAAAATACGTTTATTCTCTCATTTTCTGAGATAATGAAGAAATGTTATCGGTAAGATTGCAGATAATGAATAATTTCTCTGTCTTAGCAAACTTTGTACAACGTTAAATGCCATCACGAAAGCGGTACAGTAGAGTAACTTTAAGATAATTATATGTATGCTTCAAATGTATATTCGTTAAATATATAATTTGCTCATATTTAAGTAACATATATCTATTGCAGACATTTATTGAAATCTATAACTCTTTTACTGAATACATCTTATTTAGATAACATATAATAAAAATTATGAATGGGAATCTGTATTCCTTATAACGGGTCAAGTTAATCTAGTCCTTTCTTAAAACTACCAATGTTTAATGACAATATGTATCTATACTGTGTATAGGATTTAACCATATTATCTACTTTGTGTGAAGTCAAAACATCTTTATTTTATATTTTCAAAAATACTGTGTAGCATTCATTAATATTTACAAATATCAAATTTGAGCAAAGATTATCTTTAAAATTGACATGCTGTTTGACCCATTGTATTGTAAATATATGTAAACTTTTAAAATATGAAATTGTGTCCTTAAAAAGTCTATTACGTAGTTACTGTCTGGTTGTTGAAATATGGTACTTTTATATACTGTTTTGTCTTAAACCAAGTACATAATATCTTAAACATATTTTAAATTACTAGCTGTAATAGATATAAATAGCATACAAAATTATCGTTGCTTTTTATTATTAAAGTGAATCTTTGTTCCAATTAAAAATTATTGCAGTAAACTTATATGGTACATTTCTTTTATTTCCCATGCTAACTAATTGTGCAATGTTCATAATTTTCATACTTTTTGACAATACGTGGCATTCTAATTATATATTTGATATGGTACATTAATGTTGTTTTTTTTTTCGGTATTATTTAAACAGTATCTCATATTCAATTTGGAAAATGAAACAAAGTCAATATCAACAAATGCTTAAAATAAAATGTGTCAAAAAATACAAAAGGGTATTTTATATTTGTCTTTAATTGATTCTCTGTTTGTATCTGTTACATATCGAGATTAGATTTACTGGTTTCTAAGCATGAATTCAAATTGGGCTAGCCCAATAATAGATTGCAGCTGCATACTTCTTACCTGCGAAAGACTTTTTTATATAAATTAATGCTTTGACTTCATGTCGAAGACTTTGAATGCTGTTTATTTGATGAATGTACATCTGCAGTGATCCTGAAACATTACTCGCACACGCACATTGTCAGTTTTAGTCATTGCTCCATCCTAAAAATGTTTCAAAGATAAAAATCCACTTCAACTTTATCAGCAAAAAAAAAAAAAAATATATGGACTAATTTTTTATTAGCAATTGCATTTCAAATTTCACAGTGAGAAAACAATTATTAATATAACTCAATCAAGATTCGACGAAGCAGCAGAAAATACGTCGCTCTTTTCCATTTAATATTACTTTAGGCAAAATAATTTAATCAAACTTGTACAATACCGATAAAAATCAGGAAAAAAAGGTGTTGATGTATTCTTAGTTTATACAATGAACGGAACAGAATTTTATTATTCGACATGTCTGAATATCATCACGTAGCCCCATGACATACTTGTATGCATGACATGTTTACAACGCATGACATGTTTACAACGCATGACATGTTTACAAGAGGTAAAAAGGACATTAAAAATGATTGGAACTTAATTAATAGACAGAAGTAAGAAAACAATTTTAAAAATTATATATCGAATTTTAGCTTATTCGTAATAAATGTTCCTCACTTGTGTACATGATCAGAAGCAATATTGTCTGTGAACATTGTTGTTAAATCGCTTTTTTTCTAAAGAAACAGAATGTGCGTATTTTTGCAACAGAAATAATACTTAAGAACAAAAATACATATCTTAAAAGTGCTTGTTATGTTCACATACACATAGAACAACGAAATCACTTTTTGTGTAATACATAAAAGACATGCTTAATTTCAAAACGTAAAAACATTGTGTTCTTTGCGAAATCAATGATAATATTTGAGTCTTACAAATTATTCCATCAAAAATATATTTGACACTCTTTGGTAACAGGAATTACGTCAATAAGATTCATTTTCCTGGTAGAGAGACGTTTTCGCTGACATTATTTCGTGTTATTTAGAATTTTGTAAACAAATATTTAAACAAATGTCTTTGTTATAATAAGTATGTTCTCTTTTAAATATATTATTGTCACGATAGGGATAATCATTTTTTGATGCCCTATTTAAAAGTAATTACTTTCGGGAGTGTTTAGAAGGTATTACTTTTGTATTCAGAAACAATACGAAATAGAATCTGATTCTGTACAAAATTGGAAAACGTAAATCACAAAAGATAATATTATAGTGACAATTAGAGATGTTTCCCGATTAACGACGTAATATAAAGGTATCAAGTGCGGACACCGTGACGGTCATACTACGGTGGTTATTAAGGTTTGAAGATAACTTACTTTTTATAAAGCAATGTAGTTTTATTATCAGATCATCTTTATTAACATGTTTACAGTAGTAATTAAGATTGATATTTGTATGTTGTGTTAAGTCGCCCATAAAGGGATGGTTCTTAGACGTTCGTTTCCAATAACCACAAAGGACCTCAAACACGTTTAAAATATGTTTAAAATAATACAGACAAAACCGGGGGAAAAGTTGAATAAAATGACTAATAGAAACTACGCACCCTTTAACCGTTTGTTCTTCGGATAGAACGCATAGTATTACATAATGTCTTTAAATTATCTTCTTGTGATCAAAAATGCAATTCATATAGCTCTTGTTCTCTTCAAAAAGAAGTTACTTGAACGCATTTCGCTACAAAAAAAATGAGAAAAAAGTAAGATGCATGTTCATACATGAATATGACATTTGCAAGTGTTAATTCTTAGTACGAACATGCTAAAACGTGCATATGAAAAAATGAAAGTCCAAGGTATTGAGAAGAAAATAAAGAAAATTGAAGTTGTCGTCGTAGCAAATTATAGAAATTAATCTAAACAGCCTAGCTAACACCTGATACTTCTTTAATTGGTATCAAATTTCTTAAATTATTGTAAGGAGCGTTCATAGTTACATAAGCAGCGATATATCTCATAAATTTTGTACACACCTTCAATTTTCTCCTAGCTTTTGATAAACATTTAAAAAATGAAATGCAAAACATATAATTTATATTCCAAATGATCTTTTTCAGGTATTAGGAAGTCAACTGATCGATGGAATACACAACTTTACAAGTGGCCATATAGAAAAGATAGACATCTGTTTTCATTTTTCATGTTTACATCAGGTACTTAAACAATTGTTATCAGCTTTTATTAAAGTTAATATGAGGTAAAATTCCTTCTTAAGCTGTGTGCCTCCAGATTAGCTAAAATATTTTAAGAATATTCAATTTGAGACACAGGTACTAAAATAATAAGAAAGTAAACAAATTATAATATCAAGTCAAATAATTTACACGTCAAGAATGTTAACAAGGTAAAAGCATTGTTGTGACTAAGATGCTCCAAAAATGACCAACCTTCTGAAGTTTATTTATTTACTTATTTATTTATTCCATCACTGAATAATTGATTTCTTTTACTAATTGGAGCGGTTGCGCAAGGTTTACTGGTTGAAGAAGATCTAATAGGTACCGCCATGAGCTATTCCCGAACCCGAACAGGGCCACCGAACTTCCGTTATTTTACTGGGAAGCATTTGCACATTTAGGACATCATGTTATCTAGGGTAAATGCTCGCTAATAAAAGTTAATATAAATATTTGAAATGCTAAATTGAACAGAAATGAAACATTCAAAACGCAAACCTAAAACGTAAGATTTTCATATGATTGCAGTTATATAAAATGCAAGCTTATTTAAAAAATTATTTATCCGGTAAGATAGTCGGCTTATAATGAAGTCCTTTTCAAATGTTCTCAATCATTTACATATTTACATACCTAACAGAAAAATCATTCGACTGAATAAAATGTTTTGGATCCTGGGGCGATGTTCATGAAAATAAATCCTAAAATAGCTTAGGCATCTGTAAGTATTTATCTGTAAAGTAAACCTTAACTTATTGGCTCTATTTTAAATTACACATTACCATTGTTACACTGCATTTGCATTACTTGAATGGTCTTTTTCGGTTTCAAGCTTTGTACATTCATCTACTTAGCAAGAGACTAAAACTAAATGAATAAAAACGCATCATGAGAAATGCGTACTAAGAAGATATTGTAGAAACGGACAGTTAGGTCGGTTTAGATTTATTCTGTAATTCAAGTTCCATTTCGTGTAGAGTAGATGCACCGGGAAAAATGAAAACATGTGAAATATTGCAGACCAAGTTCATGAGAGAAAATGGAATGTGCAACATACCTAATACACCATCCCGTCCACCTAGCTGTGGCTAGGAAGTTTCAGGTTAAACAATTAGTATACTCTTCCTCAAAGAAACCTTGTTCATCACCCTAAATAATGGAGATGTACACAAGAACCGTTTTTATTCAGAAATATATATGGATGAACAAGCCATGAAAAGGACAAACTGTCTGCCAAAGAAATTAGACATTAGTATTATCAAATTAGTGAATAGGATGATTTACACATTAAGATACAACTTAAACTTTTGAGAGAAAACATAATCTGGTTTCCATCCGTTTCATTTATAAATGAACCTTGAGAGACACATAAATGAACTTAAGTTGAGACATCAGCTGCTACCTTGTCGTCTACAGTCTTATTATGTCAGTCCCTTTCCTTTTAAATCAACTTCTACGAGGTCCAAAAGCCTAATAAATTAAAACTTTCATTTATTACATAAATCAGCTGGGTCACTTAAAACTGGCAGATACGCAAAAGATAATTAAGAAAATATACTCATAAATAAACTGAAAATCGTATTTTTGTGCTATTCCGAACTCGATTTGAGTTGACATGCTTCACAATGTTGGGTATATTTTCATAAATGAAAATGATTATTGTGGGGAAAAACATGGAGTGGGTGAGTGTTCTGAAATTCTGCACACAAGTCTAGACCTTCATCAAACTGAACATTTATCCCAGAAATCAGTTCCGAAAAAACTCATTGGAGTCCTTTGAACTACAGCGCAGACAAACAATTAACTTGTTTTAAGACACATGATGTTAAAACAATAATTCGTTATAATTCACTAAGAATTTACTATGGTAAAAAAGTGACAACTTTTTACTAAGAGAGTTAAGTGAATGTAAAAAGCATGTCCCGAAAAAATGTGCCTATGTGCATTTAATTTGTTAAAGCTAATCATTATTGTATCTGATATTAAACTTTAGTCATCTTGCCTGACACAAGAAACTAATCAAATTTTTATTATTAATTAATTTTGCAGAAATTGTGACGACCATAAACAATTATGCTATATTTGTATTGATATAAAAGAGCGTTAAAATAAACAAAACACAGTTAGAATTTTATAACCATAGATTTATAAAATTGTTTGTAAAATACACTTTGTTTGATCGATTTTGAAATAATGAGTGATGAAGAAAAGTTCAACGTCTCAAACTTAATTAATTTGGCAATGACCCAAGATGTGTTCAGTCCCCAGCCTTAGAAAAGAAATAAAAACATTATGTGAGTATTGGAAGGATCAGAAAAAAATATAGAATCATCTCGAGAATATGAAAGGGAAAATTTTGTAAGTCATTTCTCGTCACTTGATGCGTGTGATTATATCTGTGAATTGATAACATAAAGAAAATCAGGGGAAGTTTTGCTTCTAAATTTGAAATAATGCCTCATTTCGATCAGGTTTGTTTGTTCCACCTTCACAGTTATATCGGACAAAAAGTATTCAATGTGGGATATTGAATAACAAAATAAAGATTGTTAACATCTGTCTCTGACATGATCGTTATATCTAATAGACAAACTTTATAGACAGTCGTATACGTTGTTTTGTCTAAGAAACTCACATGAAAACATGCTGAAAATCTTAATGGGGTTTTCAGAATATATCTAAAACATCAAAGATGTTAATTTGATAGTCTGTCTTTACTTGAAGGTGCGTATTACAAACGACTCCAGGGCATTCAGTTTTTTAGTAAAGTTTTATTCTAGATTATATTTACGTCGTTCTTTAACAATTTGATACAATAACAAAACCATGAAGAATAACACATACCAATGATTAATATGAATACCATGACTTTATACTTTAGTTCAAATAGTGCTATCATACTTTGTATTTTAAAATGTAAACTTGTGGTTGGCATATGCATGTGTTTGAAATGTACAAACCTTGAGTTTTATATGTACACTACTTTCCGTTTAAGGCAAAACAATCTGTATGAAATGATGAAACATGAAAAACATCTTGCCAATATAATAAAATTCATTGCTGCAGTTAGGCTTTTTTATTCATTTGTTTTATTCAATTGCGTATAATAGCTTTGTAAAAAAAACGTGCAGAAGAAATTTGAAACTCTCATATACAATCTAAGATTTGGTGCTTACAAATGAAAAAAATAAAACCGAGTGTAAAATTTTTCTTGACAATGAAACTTAAATGTAGATCTATTAGGTTTTATGTAACGTAGTAATTCATCATAAGGAAAGTATAATCATTTTACAGGGAATAATTAATCATATAATGTTGTTGTTTTTTGTTATCGGCGAACATACCCAAACAAAACCTTTTGGTGGAACTAAAGAAAGTAAACCAATTATAGTGTGTCAATATATTATACAACTTACATTTCATTATATAAATAAGCTATATGATGACATGCTAGGGGCGTCAATGGCTGAGTGGTTTAGGTCGTTAACTTCAATCTGCCTGCATCTCACCGCTGTGGTTTCGAATCCCGATATGGACATTGGATTCTTTCGGTGGTTCGTCTCAGGTGCCCGTTCGTGCCGGAAATAATGCACAGAAGGACACTTCAGGTCTCCCTCCACCAGTTAAGCTGAAATGTCGCCATATACCATATACTGTGTTGGTGTGACATAAAACCCAGCGAAAAATATGATACCATGAACGTGACATCATCCATGTCATGTGAAATATGTTCGCTAGACGTAAAATCCCATTATCATTTTTGTTCATTAATACTAAGCAATGCCATTACAGAAACACATCAAGACGACGAAATAGTTTGTCATACTAATTTCATTTCTTCACTTTCTCTCAAAATGAGATTCGCTAATGTATCGCATTACAAACAATAATTTCCCTAGAGTAAGCTACACATATATACTGTTATACTGTTATACTGGTTAATAAAATATCTAAATAGTGGTAGAAACAGCTAATATACATTTTTGTATACAATTATGAACACACATTGTTTAATTATTCATGAACTATTCAATTTACTTAATGTCCAATTGTATTTGTAGTCAGAAACAATGTAAGCAATATCTATGTTTTTATCTAACAACTTAAATGATCAAAAGAGGAAGGTCAGAAAGTCTTGCAACACAACACAAATGATATTGGTCAGGATCGGTATAATTGAGCCTGTTAATGTACAGTAAAGGTTAGTGACTAATGTCTATGTCCCCTACGCAACAGTTAAAGATGGAAGATTGAATTTAGAAAAAACATTCATGTGTCCTACACTTCAAGCAAATCGTAAAGTCATCATGGCATCTTCATGTCATTCCATAAAAAGCGGCGTTTGGTCCCAAGTAAAAGGATGCGTGTACTTTCAACGAAAACACAATGGGCGGAACTAAATAAAATGTAATTTTGAAAGGTGATCGGAGGTTATAAAGCCTGCATATCACAGACAAGATGTCAAAAGACAAATTTAAAAAACAAACAACAAATCCATAGGTTGATATAACAGTATTCAAGTATAAATACTGGTATTGTTAAACAGGAAAAGGTTTGAATAGAAGTAACTAAAAATACCACAAACATGCAAATACATCAATAAAGTCGTGCTGAACGATCTTCAAGGATGAAAAATATAACATCTTTGATTAAATGTAAGGTCCGACCTTTGGCGGCCTACACACGGCACAAATTTTGGCCAGGTAGTTTTGTGGGCCATGCAAGAGAAATGTGTAGATTTGTTTTCATTGTGGTGTTTTTTTTTTTCAGTTTGTCGGTAGAAGATTATTGAGGTATCTTTTCTGTGAACAAAATGTATCATGACAAAAACGTAACAGTTCGTCGGCTGTAGACATGTATGTGGTTAAATATAACGTCCTATCAATTTATAGCTTCAAGTTAAAAGACATCGTACTAGTAAATTGTTGATGCATTTTTTTTTTGCGATTTGAATAATTTTGTTAATGTCCAAAAATATACCTGGCTTTATTAACTGATAAACCTTTCTATATCTTTATAAATTTGATAGAAGCTAACAGCAGGATTAGGAAAAGGTATACTTTTTTATTTAAGTAAATTCAGTTTTTAACATACTGAAAGCAACATGTTAATATGTTTTTTTTTGTAAAATAATTTTACATTTGATATATAAAGAAACTTTATGATTGCTTGATTTCTTTATTAATCAGCCGTCCAGTACTCTTATCGTTGTCGATAATGATAACATTATGAATGCTGATATCAAATTCATATTGACATTGTTAAAAGTTTGATTACAATGATTAAATCGTTAGCTGAAAACATTTTGTTCAAAGACTTGTCGAATTGCCTCCGAAATACACCAGTCGTTTATTGATGTATATGTCAACGATGCCTTAATAATTTCTAGTCCATATATGTCAGATAACATACAAATTCACAATGTGGATTCTTGAAAGCACAGGAAGTAAACATTCACGACAAAGAAAGGCATTATCAAAATACATAGCATAACGTACTATTGAAAACAAAAGTTTGGTGTAAAGAAACATTAACCTTAGGTCATTGTAAATGATTAATCTTTCCAGTTTTGTCATTTTGTAAAGAGATATCATTCATTTCTTCCTGTCTATCAACTTTTATCGGGAAACATTTGTCCAAGCATACTTAATCAGCTAATCTCATGATAGATCACGATGTTTTAGCATAATGGCGTCTGTTCTTTCTAAGCTGCATAACACTTTGACTTCATGTAAACGACTTGGAAAAGCTATTTATTTGATGGATATTAGCAGAAAATGATCTTAAATGGTTTGGCAACAGAACCTTTTCTCTCCCTTTTTAATCCATAAAATATGATTCTAGATAAAATCCACTTCTGCACAATCTATTTCAGAAGAAGAAACACTTTTATTCTATAGGCACTTGAATTACTATTTCAAAGCGAAGAAAATATAACTTGTATAATTCAATCTAGTTTTAAACGGAATTGCTACAAATACGTAAATCTATTGCATTTATTATTACCTTAGGAGAGCTAATAAAATTAAATTGGGAGAATATCGACGTGAAATATTGAATAAGGATAGAAATGGTTTCCTTGTTTTTGTTGGTTGACTCAATGCACAAAATATTTTTTGACATGCTACAATATCAAACAGACGAATAGGATCATCGTTATTAAAACGAATAGTAAGAAAAACAAGCACTGTTCGTGTCTCGAATCTGCTTAGTTTCCCAAAACTTAAGTTAATTATGAAAGTTAATGTTGAAGCATTATTGCATTAAACTTCATAATTGTACTTAGTACAAATTTATAAAAGCCTGTCGAACGTTCTTTTTTAATATGCTTTTGTCATTATACTCAAAGGTTGATATCCTAGGCAGATACAAAATATACAAAAATGTACAATAATGTTGCTTTGGTTGTTTTCGGGATGTCTTGTGTTCCATGAAGTTAGCAATTATTTAATTTAAGTTAAACCATTGAATGTTTCCTAATGATTGGCGTCTACTTTTTCATTATAATGACTGACTAAGATTAAAACATTTTAGTGAAAGATGTAATTAACAGTAACTGTTTACATAAAAATTGAAAAAAATAGTACAATATACTTTTCATATATTGATACCTTTCTCTATCAACTAATGAGTTAAATGCTAGCCAGATATACATGCTAAATTTCTCTTATTGGAGATTTCTTGTGAAAGATCGTTGCGTATTTATGGGATCTTATACATATATAACGATTTTTTTAAAATAGTGAATTGACATTGTTACCATAATCCTATTAACCGAGGATCTGTTCAGGAAAGAGGTACAATGTCTTTGTTATTAAACTCATAGAAGTATATATCGTCACCTTAACGACGAGAAATGTTTATCGAAGTTTACAGAGTAAACGTTTGGACGCTTTTTAATATTTCCAAACGATTAAGCATGTATATCAACATTTTACATGTATGTCTATCATTATACATACATATCTAATATTATACATGTACATCTAACATTGTTCATGCATATCTAACATTTTACATGCATATGTTACATTGTACAGGGGTATATCTAACATTACACAAGCGTATCTGACATTAAACATGTATATCTAACATGATGCAAGCAAATCTAACATCAATCATGAATATCTATATTTATGAAATTATGTATATCTACATGTATATGTATATCGATATTGATAACTATCCCTCATATTAATATAATCTTTCTTCTCAACGCAAAAAATTGCACTCCAGTATTTCTCATACTTCTCGTACCAGTAATTATGTATATCACATCTATATAGACGTTTGACGTTTCATAAACTGCAGTAAGACAGCTATTTACAAATCTATCAAATGTAGAATTAGATATAAGACTACATCATTACAGACGCTCTTTTTGTCCCTAGAGATAGAGTATATTTTTGTAATCATCTTCAACGTTCTAAAGTCGTCAAAGAACCATTGCGCTAATAGAAGGTTATACATCTTCGTTGAAATATTTAAACTGATTTAATTGCATCAAATCTATGAACAAATCAAATATATTTCATTATTATGTTTAGATATATCATTCCAATGGAATATAATTAAAAGTTAAAGTTTGAGGCAAATCATATTTAGTAAAATACTAAATGAATTATCATTATTATTAATAGCGTACTGGTCTTAAGACATTTTTTGTAAGTGGGCTTATCTCTGGAAGTACTATAATACTTATTCGTGATACTAATATGTTGCAAAATAAATAATAAAGTCATTGAAATGTGTTCAATTAAGAACAAACATACCGTTTGATTTTAGAAATAGATCACATATTTTTCTGGTGAAATTTAGCATTTTATGCTGTATATAAATAATGCACTTGTTATCAGGCTATTAATTATAAGATTGTTCCGCCTGATGGAAAGCATTTTATCTACTCTGTCTAATATTTAGCCATTTTGACATTATTAAATATGTTTGAAACATATAGAATTTATCCTAAGCTCGATATTAAAACTAGTTGAGAAGCATACTTTTAGTCACTGACAATTAATTCTGAAGTTATTCATTTGTAAGCTATGTAAGTATATTTCTAAATTTAAGATAATTATAGAAATGGAAATATCATACATTGTATCAAATCATTTTTGTCCTTAAATTTTTTACATACCTTCATAAAAACCATAAATGTGTCATTTGTTTTACGTACAAATTCGTTGGGCCGCACGATTTCTTAAATGGTATACTTTTGCATATGCATTTCATTTGAAAAGAGCATTCGACCTTTTGAAAGAAAACACTTTGTTTCTTACGTGAGAAGCGTTTTATGACGTTAATGTACCACAACAGAAATGTTTATTTTCTCTTTTAATATCAATAGTATCAGAAAAAGTTGTCCTACGCAGGCAATGACTTATCATTTGTTTTTGCCACAAATATGTCGAATAATTTGTTTTTGATGACAGTTTGGCACCAGGCAAATTACATTAACGGTCATGTAAGATACGATTAAGTAAACATTCATGTGACAAAAGGCATTTTGTTATTACTAGAAAAGTCAACATTGGCGAAACATATATGTATAATTGTTCTTCAGATGATGAAATGTCTTTTCAAATGTAGATGGGTGTATGTGTGTTTTACGCACGGTAATAGGTAATGCCCCTAACATGTTTATATGATTTAACAAATAACTAGAACTGTGTCCAAAGGACACGGATGCCCCCACTCTGCAGATGCGCTCGTAAACAAGAGCATGCATATCTGTATGTAAGATTTTTATGTGGAACTTTTTCATTCCACTGTTTCATTTCTGTACATATACCTAAAATCATCTACAGGTAACATTATGTACATGTTAAATTAAATTACAAATGTAAAATTTAAATGGTCAATTATTCATATGGTATTTAGTGAAAAAATCAACACAGGGTCATAATTATGTTAAATTTGTCAAAGGAAAAAATCCTTTCTTTACTACCATCTACACATAAAATCTGTTTATCCCTGGAAGTTTAAGCAAAATCTGCCATCCGGTTTAAGAGGAGTTACTTTCACAAAATTTCTATATGGTATATAGTGAAAAGATCTACAAAGGGCCATAATTCTGTTAAATTTGGTCGCAGCAAAAATTCCTTCCTTTACTACCATCTACACATTAAGGTTGTTCATCCCTGGAAGTTTAAGAAAAATCTGCAATCCGGTTTAAGGGGAGTTGCGTTCACAAAATTTCTACTCAGTATATAGTGAAAAAAAACAACAAAGGGCCATAATTCTGTTAATTTATAAAATTTGGTCGCCGCGAAAATGTCTTCCTCTACTACCATCTACACATAAGGTTGTTCATCGATGGAAGTTTAAGCAAAATCTGCCATCCGGTTTAAGAGGAGTTGCGTTCACAAACTTCCGCGACTTACGGACAGACGTACGGACGTTCCAACATTTTGGGTTTAGGGGCTATTTTCTTTGTTATTCTCTTTGTTTTCTTAAGGGCTACTAGCCCATCAACTCTTTGATCACGGAATGAACCTATTGTTCTCTTTTGTTCTCTTAACTGTTACATAGCCCCTAAACCAAAAATGTTTGCTCGGACAGACGTACGTACGGACGGACAAATGCAACGCTTTATGCTCCCCACTTTGTGGAGGCTTAAAAATGTTAACATTCATAACAGACAAAACAACTCATTAGTTCACACTGAAAATAACATTTAAAATTATAAATATTGTACTTAATATATTTTTAAGCAAATATTATATCTTTGAGTGGAGGGTGAAACTTGTTGACATAGTTCATAACGAAACTGTAAGTAGTTTAACTTCAATAAATCGTTGTTTTGATGGAGTCTACATATTGTAAAAAGATGAACATGTAAAATAATATTCGTTTATGAATATATGTATAATTCCTTTTCCTTTCTTTCCTGGGATTATTCTATACTGTCATACAAAATAAAATTACTCTATTAAAGTAACATAATGGCGAAATGATAATTTCGTTTATGAACAAAATTCAAAAAAATTATTTTTTCAATGTTGTAAAATCAAAATGCGTATTAACAAAAATGCATGCATGTAATGCACATTCTCGTCTAATTATAAATTTTAATCGGAGGGAATTTTCAGGTTACCTATTTTAGTATATATCTTTCGTATATACCTTTAATGGCATTTATATGGCATTAATAATATCTTTTACATAAACATTTCCATTCATGTTATTTAACACAAATAATCTTGCCAGAATTAACTTATTATACATAATAAAACGCCAGCTATTTCATATTACTTATAAATTTTCAATCCAAGGGGAATGATTCATTGGTCTGGTTCAATAGCTTAAAGCAGAGTATCTTCCCTTTATAGTGTTGATATAATTTAGTAATATGTGTGATTATAGGCAATTTTATAATCATTCATTTAAAAATAAAACAAGCAATTATAAAAGCTTAAAAGCAAAACAAAAAGTCCCATAACGGCTCGAACCCTACAAGAAATATGTCAGCAACATTCAGAAGGGTCATGGACATTCAATGATGCCATTGTGGAAGACATGGATGACTTCTTGAGTTCATAGTTTGTCTGTGTTTTATTAAGGTGTTGAAATGTCCCTGCCTAAATAGGAAGTAATGTTTATACAACAGGTCATCAAAAGATCCAATATATATTTTCTTAAGATGTATATGTAATATTTCAATTCACCTCTATTTTATAAAATTTTGTTGAAACATTTCCAAGATTTTTAAAAGACGAAAAGAATTTTAGAGACGGACAGACAGAAAGACTGACAGATCAATTGCCAATATTTAAACATCCTTGGTTGTAACCAAACTATAACATATTTTCATCAAAGTTTTTAAAATAAAGAGGAATTAACTCTTGAACAAAGATTCTACACTAATGAACATTTTCATACATGATATTAGCGATGACAAAGAACAATTTCTTAAGTGTAAAGTAAGTACCATTTATAGTAACAGAGCAGAAAAGTTGAAAAATGAAAGAAATTTCAAACTTATTCCAAGTTCATAATGAAAATAATCATAGAATTCCAGATGCTAGACTAATAAATATTATTACAGATGATGTAGGTGTTGATAATGAACATATATTTAGAATTAAATGCAAAACCATGAAGAAATAAGAAAGTTATAGAGTAAAATAGGATACATCAAAGTTTAAGGGGGGTTTATTATGGAAATATGGACGTAAGATTTATTAACTTTGTCATATTATTATGATGTGGGCTTTCAAATATTAAAGTTAACCCTTTAAGAAATGAAATTACAGTTAAACATAATAATTTCAAGTTCAAGAACGCCATTATTCTGGAAATAATCAAGCAAGATTATTGAATCTCCACACAACTGACTTATGTGAAATTAAGAAACATGGAGACGAAAAGTCATGAAAGTAAAGACCAGAGTTATAACAAATAATCATTCTTGTTTTGTTTAAAAGAGTGACATTGTACCCAATCTTTTGTTACGGAACGAACTATCGTGTTCTTTTTGGTTTTATTTAAAGTTAAATGGCCCACTTTCCCTGTGATGCAATGCAAACAGACGGTCAGGCAGACGAACAGAGGTTAAACCGGTAGCGGACTACAAAACATTTCTTTTCTTATAATGTTATTATGAAAATATACCACCAAATTGTCAACAATGAATAAATATGTCATTCATAAAACACACAAGAATAGAATATTGAATTTTAAAACAAAAATGAATCATATAAAACATTAAAATATGTTTGCAAGATAAGTAAATATACTGATTAACCCATTACTTCATATACACGCCTTTTAACGCCCTTTTCACCCCCACCCCCTTTTTGTTGTCTCAAATGGTGAAACAATGCCTTATTTAGGCCCCTAACACTTGTTTTTGTTTGAGAAATGTTGTTAAAAAAAGTGACCACTTTTTTGGCGCGGCCCCCAAAGCAAAAGATGCATCAGGGGGTTGCCAGAAGGGGGATGTGACCCCTTCTGTTTGGGGGGTTTGAAGGGGGGCGGAGTCCCCCTCATCGCCAAGAAAATTTTGGTCTTGTGAGAGGCT
Organism: Ruditapes philippinarum; assembly: GCF_026571515.1. NCBI lineage: Eukaryota > Metazoa > Mollusca > Bivalvia > Venerida > Veneridae > Ruditapes > Ruditapes philippinarum. Next base: position 133,981 of record NW_026862552.1, read on the forward strand.
ATAAATGACCCCAGATTGATCATAAGGTAACGTGTAACCAACGCTGAAAAGCATTTGACTCTATCTCAATCCATTGAGAAGTTGCAGCACTTTGAAATCAATTATGATGGATAAAATCAACGCAAAAAAAATAGTGATTTTTGGCAATTTTGAGATGTCCCCTCGTTGCCATGGTAACAGAAAATTTATGTCTGAGCATGTTGTTGCAAGGGCAATGGTCCAGTCAACATTTGTGCCAAGTTTGATTAGTGTTGAAGCAGTTTTTATAGTATTATAGAAATTTGAACTTGTAACGGGAGACTTTTCAGTGAAAACAGCCATTTTTCACAAAATGCCCATGAAGTAATGGGTTAATGAAAAAAACAAAAAAAATCTACCAAACAACAATTTTTCTTCAAATTTATATGACAGGCCATGTTTAAACATGGAAAAACGCGTTTTAGGGCAATTTCAAGTATTTTCATCATATTCTGTTAACCCATTACTTCATATACACGCCTTTTAACGCCTTTTTCACCCCCCCCCCCTTTTGTTGTCTCAAATAGTGACAAAATGCCTTATTTAGGCCCCTAACACTTGTTTTTGTTTGAGAAATGTTGTTAAAAAAAGTGACCACTTTTTCGGCGCGGCCCCCAAAGCAAAAGATACATCAGGGGGTTGCCAGAAGGGGGTTGTGCCCCCTTCTGTTTGGGGGGTTTGAAGGGGGGCGGAGTCCCCCTCATCGCCAAGAAAATTTTGGTCTTGTGAGAGGCTATAAATGACCCCAGATTGATCATAAGGTAACGTGTAACCAACGCTGAAAAGCATTTGACTCTATCTCAATCCATTGAGAAGTTGCAGCACTTTGAAATCAATTATGAAGGATAAAATCAACGCAAAATAGTGATTTTTGGCAATTTTGAGATGTCCCCTCGTTGCCATGGTAACAGAAAATTTATGTCTGAGCATGTTGTTGCAAGGGCAATGGTCCAGTCAACATTTGTGCCAAGTTTGATTAGTGTTGAAGCGGTTTTTATAGTATTATAGCAATTTGAACTTGTAACGGGAGACTTTTCAATGAAAACAGCCATTTTTCACAAAATGCCCATGAAGTAATGGGTTAAACTAACTGTGTAACTAAATTAACTGTCCAACTATTCAAATGGAAATGTTTTATTCGATGATACAGTTGTAATTATTATTATATTTTCAAACTATGAATAGCCTAATAACCACACAAAACAAATTTCTTTGCCAAACAAAATCAGTAGTATAATCGCTTAATTATATGATATTATAATATTTATGACACAAAATGTTTAAAAAAACAAGAATACTTAACAGAAATGGGTTGTCTTCACAAACAAATGTAAGCGACAACCAGAAGATGAGTGTACACATAAACTAAGATCAACAATCTCAAATGTTTTAATGATTACAATAAAGATATTTTGTATGTACTATATATCACAGCAAATCGGTTGAAGTAAATACTTGTCATAAAAGACTAAATTAAACAAAAGATGACACATGGTTATTTCAGTTCATACGCAGGCGCTTTATTGCAGCCTGAATACCCATTACGTCTTACGTAGCATCATACTCAATATTTGCATTAAATACTGAAATGAAATCATTTCCTAGATTGCCACCGATCACCGAATTGTCTATAACGTCAAAGGCAAACGACCTAGGGCAGCGCAACCCAATTGCAGCTTGTTTCAATACCTTTCCAAGTTCGATATCTACTAGATATAACGTGTTAGACGCACACACGAGAAGCATTTGATTGTTTACTATGCATAGATCAGTACAACCCTGTAATTCCTGTAGTGTTACTGTCGACCGATTTTGGTTGTTCGCATCAATTATAATAAGACCAACCACTCCAGCAGCCACAACAATCTTACTTCTGTCATCACTAACAACTAAGGCATAACATAAAGTTTCCTGCCTAAACTTGTGTAAATTTTTATTATTGTCTCCGTTTTCATCACACGTATAGATTGACAGGTTGTCGGTATAGTATATGGCACTGTCTTTACTGTATAAGCGAAAACAAGGGGCCTTTGTTTTGAAAAACTTCTCTACCTGAATATCAATATCCCCAACACTAACAACACAAACCTGGTTGCCAAAGGCAACAAAGGCTTTTGTGGCATTAATTGCACAAATGTCAAAGGTTTTTTCCAACTGATCAAACGTATATTGGCCTACAACGTTATAGGTCAAATCAAGTTTCTTCAACTTATTATTTACATTATCGATGAGCAGAATCTCACCTGAAGGTAGTGTACAAAGTTTCATTGTAGTACACAATATATGTGCCGGTTCATCACTTCTGATCCTGTATATTTTTGTGCTAACATCCTTTGTTCTTTGTCTTACACCCTGGCACATTCTAAAGAAGATAAAAAACTTATTATTGACAACGTGACCATGTTTGTTGTGGTTCAGCTTTATCTAATTTAATGCAAAAATTACCTAAAGTTTTTTATGGTTTAAGTGGAAATTTTTTTTGAAATTTAGACAAGAATTCCGACCGAGCCTTCAGGGTGATAAGATCAAATTGAAAGTACACAGGTTGTCGAAATCTTGAAATATTTGTTTGAAATTGTTTGATATTAACGAGATATCAACTGTAGAAAAAAGCGGTTTTCCCTAAATTGTTCTTAAGACCAAACAGGCTTTAAGTGAAGAAATGCTACATTGATACAAACACACATTACAATAATGCATGTTGCATTCTAAAGGGATCCGTCCGTCACTGACCTCAAAGCATTTCCAATACATACTTTCTGTAAACAAATGCAGCTGCCAATAAATTCGATTAAAACCGACATTAATGTCGTTTAAATTGATGGATTGAAGTCGAAATTGAATCCTTGAAAACATTTGCAAAGTGATTTTGTCAAACACAAAGATAAATACAACGTCATAGTGTTAGATGATTTCGATGACTAAAATTAAGCTTTTGAAAAGACAAAACACTTCAATTTATTGCCCCTTAACAAACAATCAGCGATAAATACAAATATATACACAGAGACAATAAAATAAACTAAATATAACCTACTGTTAATTCATTGGAAGTAAGGATTTACGGTTTTTTGTTTGTTTTGGGTTTTATGTCACATCGACACAGTATAGGTCATATCGCGACGTTCCAGATTAACTGGTGGAGGAAGACCTCAGGTGCCCTTCAGTGCATTATTTATTAATGGATTAAATTATGTTCAAAAACATATACATTTCATGATATTTACTAATTAATTTAAAGAGGACAAAAGTAGTTCAGAATTTGAAATTTGGCCATCATGCACGTACTGGTTTCAATGATACTGTCGAAAACGAGGAACAATGTATTATGAAAGCAGGAACAAGTTACATGAGTACTTCACTGTGCAGAACGAAAATAAGTCTCCCAATATTAGTGCATAAGTGCATTGTGTTTAATATTAAAGCCTTACCTATGCTTTTCTTCGCATTTATGACAAACAAACTTATCATGTTCGGGACAAAACAGCTCAGCCTGTTGCTGGGGATGATTTTCGCAGAATAAATCGTCGGCGTGTGTTTCATTTATGACACCCTGTTCCACTGAAGTCAAGAAAAGTAAGGCATAGTAAAATGTTGCATACCTCACGTTACATGTATACAAATGTAAACTTTAGTTAAACTTTACACTAAAACTTTTTGTATAAATCATGAATATATTAAATTGATGTGTATATAAATTTACATAGCACTGATTTAATACGTTATACATATTAAGAGGACTTGCAGGAAACATCGTCAAAACACACATTACTAGTTGACTTAAAGATCTTTACAAGTCTGTGTTAGTGATGACAATCGGATGTAATGCAGATGAAAAACTGTTAAAATAAAAGAAGTATGCATGATATCAGTAAAGGAAAGAATGTAGTAATTACCAAATCTATGGCGTTTGCTAAGAAAAAGTACAGTGAATTTAGCAATAATAAATAATTAAATAGACATTTTGAAAAAAATCAATGGAGAATACATGTTAATTATTTAGTAATAATTATAATCTATAATGCATACTCAAATGTTGTTGCACTTCCTTTATCTTTTCATGTGATACTTTGGCATGAATGACGCAGACAATTTCGTACTCTTTACAGAGAGCAGTTTTAAGGTTTTCTATTTTTGATTTAAATTCATTCCCTTTCAGTGTCTGTAACAGCATTCTTATTTCTTTACAAGACGCACACGCCATAGTCATTACAACAGTATTATCTTTATCCACAGATGCTGCTTTGACCTCTACGTTCATAATAGAGGATATATCTTTAACTGCTTTGATTAGTTGATCTGAATACTTTTCCATTGACCCTTCAAAAATGCATTTAACTACATTGCAGCATTCCTCTGAGCTAGGTTTAGATGAAGTGTATATACCCAATTTCTCCTCTATATCTGAATACAAATATTTATAAAGTTCAAATATTATGAGAAATATTAAGATATATATATACATATTCAACACGCAATTAAAAAAACGTTATCATTTTGCGATGTGTCTCTCAAAGGGAAAGACTTAATATATGTTTGTCTTAAATTTTTATTTAAACAAAATAGTTAATAAAAATATTGGAACCCTGCTAAAAGTTCAGCCATTGAATTAAACTTAAGAGTAACAAATTGCAAATGTAGTTGTAGAAAAATGCAGCGGACATCATACTCCACTAAATATATAAGTTCCATGGTTTAAATATTAAGCATCTGATATTACTTATTTGTCAAGGTTAGCAAAACCTAGTTTTTATGAATACTGACGAATGTGATATATTGGTAAACGCAAGATGTTACAGGGTAATACTGGGTTTTCCTGGGTTATAAAAACTTTGATATAAATACCACTGTCATAAAACATATCAATGTTTGTTTTGAATATCTTCCTATAAAGAAGCGTTCGCCTTTATCTTTACCAAGAAAAGTTTGTAATTTGTTTCTATATATCTGAACTGTAGATTGTGCATATGGATTAGCTTTAAATATCATTAATGACTATAACAGTTTATAGCGCATTTCAGTAAACCAAGTCCAAGTAGGAAAGAGAAAAATGAATACCTTGTGTTCCTTCGAATTTCTTTCCATTTTGAATGGAAATGACCAATTGTTCCTCCACTAAATTGACAGACGTTTCCTCAATTGATTTTTGATGTCGAATTTCTAGAACAATAAAAGATACGTCTGTAGCTAAAACGTTACACATCTTCACTTTTTTCTAATATCACTGCATTTGATTATGATATGAAAATAATGATATTGTCTCGACTACGAATTCCCTATAATAATAATAATTCTTTTCTTTTTAATATTTTTGATACTGCACAATACACACGTAAAACGTTATACAATCATGAATACACTCCTGATGATTGCAATACGCCAAACGTACTCATATATTTTATACGAACATATTTTCATTTTCTTGTGAACAATACTTACACTCTTGTAGATGTTTTTTTCTTCTTTAGATTCTTTGTAAATCAATCATAATAGATTACTATATATATTATTATATATTATTAATAGTATTTCATTGTTATGATTATTATTAGTTGTTGTGCTGGTAGTGGTGGTAGAAGTAGTCATGGTTTTTGTGATGGTAGTAGTGGTGGAAGTAGTAGTAGTAGTTATTAACTTTTTAATCAAAATTATATTTAAACACCAAATAGGCAACCTTTTAATCTTCGTCTAGTCTGTTCCTTCAATTCGTTTTGTATGTCTGTTGTTTCTTCCCCTCTTTCAGTATTTTCAATAAACTTCAGTAAAAGATACTGTTGGCTTTTTCCAAGGTATTTTTTGAAAAGTTTATATACATCGGTGCCGTTTTGTCTGACCTTTTCTATAATTGCTTCGTTCTTCTTCGTTGTAGTTGTTTGTTCCTAAATATAAAAGGTTCAAACTAACAATGGAATAATGTTCACATGTAATATTATTTATTTACAGTTAAAGATAGTACAAGTTTATCACTAACGCACCTATTCTTGATGGCCAAGGGGCAATATAAAGGTAAAGGTACCGCTTCGGCCGCTACATACAAATACAAGAGTTGATGAAGCGCCAGTATGCGAATTCTTTCGTGAGCAATTTCTACACAGTTGTGAAGTCCTTTTGGCTGTGCTTTTGATTTCAATCTCGTTATTCTTATATGACTTCTTATATAATGGTTTCAGTTTATCATGTGGTAAAAATGTATACGATGTCAATCTGTAGTTGATATCTGTATAGAAATTTCTTTTTTTACACTTAATTGCACAATATAGCACTTGTGCAAATAAACATATTCCATTTCTACCATTTAACAGTGAAATATTGCTTGACACTCTTATTTGGCTGGTCAAGCGATATTGTTAAATGTCATCTAAATAAGTATCTTTATACTTAATTTATTTTCTTTGAAATCCACTCATGTTATGCATCTGTTAGTGCAGGAGTCAATATTTTATTTATTGGCCTACAAAGTACATTGATGACATACCATGATATCACGTATGACAGTATTCTGGAAAACTTCGTCCTGTATCAAACTATCTAATATTGGTTCAGGATTCATACTTTCTTTAATTGTTGATATTGATCTATTCAGCACGCGCGTATGTGACTTCTCTGTGTCTTTTCTTGTCTCCTGTTTATCATCTTCTGAAAAATAATGATTTATTATCCATATTAATTTTATTTATCATTCGAAAGAGTATTTTAAATTATTTACCTTATTATTGTTTAAGTTGTAAAAATAAGTTATTGGCTACCCTTTCTAGATAAAAAGGCACATTGAAATAAGTGTATCGATATTTGTTGCATTGATTATTTTCCCAAATAGATTAAATTAAATATAATTCCATGCTTAATTGCTCAATATTTAATAAAATGTTATCTTTGGTGAAGGCTATAAATACAACTTTCGACAAAGTCTTCATAAAAAATATAAACTAAGCACATATTAAACCGAAACAGTTTGATTACGAATGTGGTTTGCAAAGCTGAAAAAAGAACGTAATTGAGAAAGAATAAAGTATACATTTAGATTGTCATACACTCATACCTTTTTCATTCAAACTGTCTGATATTTCTTCTTTGTCTTCAGTTGTTTCTTCGTCACATACGTTTTGAAACAAATGTTTTTGCCTTGTTTCAGCACATTCTTCATCCTATAAGACATTATACACATTGTGCAAAGTATGTCATTTATCAAAATCAACTGACCTAAATTTTTGATGATGTGAGATTCATTTGAACTTTAATATCAGCTGACCTAGATACTTTAATTTCTTCTCCTGTGATGTTCAGCTTTAAAATTTGGACAATGTGCATGTAGATGTATAATTTAACTTTGATAATTGCAGACCTAGATAGTGTGGAATAATGACATAGTTTCTTTGCCGTTGATGTACAGCGATATAGTTTGAACTATGAGCATAGTTTCAGATGTCAAATTGACCATCGAAGATTATGGGAATGATTCATAATTTGACAAAACAACAAGTGTGAATAGACCTACCTTTTGAAATTTTCAAAGAAGACATTTTCTTTTATTTTTTCATTTATTTATACGATTTGTTTAAACTATTTTTGCTTGCTTTTAAAAAATATGAAAACTTCGAGCGTTTTCCTGCATATTGGTGTCTCTTGTTAACAAAGAAACCTACTTTTTGCTTTTAGCAGACCCTTTAATAAATATACACTCCATATAGAGTACCAGCACTGTACTTTGACCTAGACACAAAGGAATATCTGTAAAATATTTTCGACCTGATGTTTGATATAGCCATTAAGATTTATTTAGTGGAGGTCATGCATATTTTCTCACTCCTTTCATATAAATTCCTGTTTATAACAACTACCTTTTTGACAGCTCTGTGCTATGTTAGGCAGTAAGAAATGGCAAAATTCTTATTTCCTATATATATATTTATAAACGTTTTGCTAACAGTCTAATACAAGTCTAATACAAGTCAATGGGTAATAAATAAAGGTAATGACTGATTTGAATCATACTTTCTAAACAATGAATAAAAATGATTGTTTTAAAGAGGACCACCTTGTGGAGTTTGAACTGTATAACCATCCAACTTGGTTAGAATCTAATCTAATGACATACCCTAATATCACGAACATCGGTGTAAGGGATATCGGCATTCGCTTGTAATCTATCGAGAATTGGTTCAGGATTCAAACATTCCAAAACTGACTTGTCTAGCACGTCCTTGTGTATCTCCTCATCATCAATGACTTCTTCCTCTTCATCAACATGTGATAAATGGTAATTAAATTTACTTACTTAATACATGTATTAGTTTACGCATTATCTTATACTAATGATAGATTTAGATAAAATATTAAAGCAATTTAAGCTTTGGTCATTACATAATAATATATTAAAACCAGCCTTAAAGTTTGTATTTATTGACACTGATTGTATTGAATTCAAAAAAGCTACATCTAATGAAATAGCTTTACAAAATTAATAATTAGACACATTACCTGGTTTCCATTTTGATATGGTAGATTGTCAAAAGAGTTTTAACATATAATGCATTTTCTGTTATTTAACACACATGGAAATTGTACAAAAACAGAATAAATTGTTCTTGGTCAAAGTGATTAGTGCATGTACCATTGGCTTACAAGGAGGTTATCTTACATATTTCTTTGATATAGGCTTAATGGGACTTTTTCACACTCAAACAATATTTTAACTAGATATATAGAAAAGAGATCGAGTTGAAGATTTTTTAAATTCAGTGTACAAACGTCTAATAATGCCTCAATTGGAGGACATTTCTTGACACTTTTTGGTACTTTTTTTAAGGTGATGAAGTTTGAAATTTTTTATCGCGAAGGCTACGGATATTCAACTGTAATAGACATCATATGGCGGCGTCTTTGATGTGCAGCAGCATCAACTTTTACCTGTAAAACATTGATGTAACAGCTCATATCGTACATTAAGAATTGTTACATTAATTATTAGCTTTACAGATTTGCCACGGAAGTAATGTACGAAGTTATAGACGAGCGAACAATTAAATTATCAGACGTTTATAGCTTACTAACCAAAATCGATAGTTAATTCTTCTTTGCCATCATCATTAGTGTCCATGAGATATTGTGTGTTTGGATCCCAGTCTTCAAATTTGTTATCTATAGCGTCATCTTTATCGTCATATGTATCACCCCTACCCTAGAATCCATAATATTTACATACACAATTAAAGCAGTATATTTCAATTCGCAGTTTTTTTTTACTTTTCAACAACACATTATAAGTTTATCTTTAAGAAAAAAATGAAAATTGCAGGTAATCTTTGACTTAGTTAAAATATTGAATCGAATACATTAACCTAGCATATAAATATGAATAATACTTGAAGCTTTGCATTTTGTGGGAAGTCAAACCATTTTTGTTTAATAAAACAATTGTGTTTTTGATATTGCTTTTAATGTTACTTTCGTCGTTACCTTTAGTATGGACCCTTTGTCATCCAATACACCCCAAACAACAACAACAACAACATTTATTCCATTTTTAAGTGTACCTAAATTACTGATGAAATGACAAAATGATAACGGATGACTGGCCGACTATAAGCTACGTCCTATATTTTAACGGATTAGGAAAGAATATTTTCTTCCATCGAGATCAGAGAAAAGAAATCAGTTATATGTAATTTAAAATAGATCTATCAAACATCCTTGACTTCCGTTATCTTTTTGTAACTAGCATATTTTTATAACTATCGAACTCTTAGGTAACGAGTTTAGGACGTATACTTTAGTTATTAAAATCCTTAAAAACAAGATCGTGTTTTTTAAATACAAATTCACCCGTCAGTAACAATTTTTCAATTCATTTTCACTCATTCACTCAGAAATGCAGAAAAATTGCCACAAAAATATTATCTTGACCCACAATCCCCTAGCTCGATCAACAGCAAGAATACCATACAAGTTTTCTTCTTACAAAATATGAACGACATGTTCATAAGTAAAATGAGATGTGGGTCAAAGTGTAAAAAAATCTATTTTTAGCACTGGTGACCATGACCAAACTGACCCAAAACTCCATCCAAAGAAAGTGACTTTAATTTTATGTTCCTACCAAATATATAAGACATCTTTATCAAAAGGAAGGAGACCACGCATGTTATCATCCTGCCAAAAATATAAACACATCAGTTTTTCAGTTATTTTTGACACCACATAAAACACAAATTTACAATGGTTTCAATACAGAATTGTACACAGAAACCTTGGCACAAACGAACTTTTGTATAAGATATAATACAAAGATTATCCAAACTGCAGTTAGCAACATATTTTCTGAAAGCTTGGAACACCTTTTTTTGGAGCTGTAAAGTTGTTTTTGATATGATTCATGGCCTATTTGAAAATACTCATTTGCATTTGACAAGAATACAATCTTTTAGGCATACAAAATGCTGATTATGAAACCAATCTTTTGCTTTTATTTGTAAAGAAGTATATATATTATTGTAAAATGAATTTTGAAAGACCGTCTATAGAGTTTGCTAAGGTTACAAACATTGGGACGGTTTGAAATGTATTTTCATTTCTTCATTTCATAATTAGTATGTGAGTGTGGACATTATATTATTGATTTTGTATTATAAGTTTTAAAAAAGTCTTTGTATGTATGTTTGAATGTATGTATTTATCTATATTCAAAATAAACGGGGTTACCCTTTAAGCTCCCCCCCCCCCAACCCTCAACCTAAAAACATCAGTAAAAAAAGGTTTCATAGCCAAATAATTATGTGAACTCTATTATTAGCACGATTAACATTGACCCACTGACCCCTATCTCCATCAAAAGGAAGAATATTCTGCAAGTTATCTTCCTACCAAATATAATATACATATGTCAATAAATAAAGCTTTTATGGGCAAAAGTGTAAAACATCTATTTTATCAATGGTGACTTTGACCCTACTGACCCCTTACTCAATCCAAAGGCAGAATACCATGCAAGTTATCTTCCTACCAAATACGAAATATATCTTTCACTATATACATTGGTGACCTTGACCCCTAACTGAACCCAAAGGAAGAACTGATGACCTCTCTTGGCATGTTTGTATTAAACATGAAAGACATCAAATTAAAAAAAAGGATGTATGAGCAAAATGTTAAAATATTTTTTATACAAATGACATTGACCCTGAACCTAGAAACCCTGATTTCCAAAAACAATAGAGGACAATTGCAGATATCCACCTACCATATATGGAAGATGTCATTTCATAAATATAGCAATTAGGATAAATAAATTCAACATGTCGGCATATTTTAACCATACAAGGTCCTTTAACTGTGACAAATGGATGGCACAGTTATAGAACTTGTCAATATCAAGTACTTTGTATTGATTAGTACGTGTGGAAAATATGAAGTCATTAGTATAGATAGAACTTTATTATTACTTATGCAACTTGCCAAGATCATGCATTTGTATTGACTAGTAAGTTTGTAAATTATGAAGCCATTGGAACAGGTTGAAGTTTTCGTTTTAGGTTGAGGTCATACGGACAGATTGACAGACGGACGGATGGTCGAAATAGAAAAAGGGGCCATTACTGTGAATATTTTCTTTTGTTTAATAGTGGGCCATTGGCAACTTACTCTTTTGTTAGGGAATGAACTATGTTGTTCTCTTTTGTTCTGTTTACAGTTAGATGGCCGCTTATTACTATTCAGTCGTGCGGACGGACAGACGGACGGACGGACGGGTCAATTACTATATGCCCAGGGACATTATAAAATAACACGCACCGTAAGTATTCTTTATATCCAAAAAACTTTGTTTCATTAGAAATATAAAGTAATTACAATTAATTTTGGATAGATTTTAAGCCTCATCAATATTGCAAAGGATATTCAGCAATTTTCAAACTTTACTGGCAAAGTCTTGCTAATAGGTCTGACAACGATAGATTTATTTATAAAGGTGATTTTGACGAACCTCATGTGTTACAAACTTCAAAGCAACACCAGGGTGCAAAAGCACTTCAACTGCTGGAGCTAAGAGATGCATAGACTCCAGTTATTCAGACCAATTTATCATGCAGCTGCTGTGATTCGTATGCCTCAATTATAAACGGTATCTCCTCAGGCACAAGGGACTGATTGAATCTTTAATACAGATTATTACTACATATAAGAAAGAGAAATATAATTATGTTTATTACCTCTTGAGGGGCTGAAGGATTTTCATTTGAAGTCTCAATCTCTTCTTCATTACCAACATAAGCCAGATATAACTGCAGCTGTCTATACACACGATGACATACAATATCATAAACAAAACAACAAACAGCATAATGGGATGGCTATGGGACAAAACAGATAAGATGCTACTCTGCAGTGCACATTACTTAAGTATTGATCAAAATAAATTGACATAGTATGAGACCTTAGAAATTTATTAAGAAATCCGATATTTTTGTTAAGAGGCTACGAATGTTAAACATTAAGTTGGTCATTTTTCAAAAAGCTTATTTCATCTATCTGTGCAATGAATTCATATCTATGGTAGGATGACTTGCAGTTTTGTAAATGATTGCGGACAATAACTTTGTAAGATGTCATAAAACACGTTAACTTTGAAAGGAGTTCTTCTAAAATCCGATATGATTATAAATGAAAGACTTCAATAAGCATTAGGTTGCTTCCAGTCTAATCCATTTTCTTGTTTTGATTGTTAATATCATGTATGTAAATATGTTTATGTGACGAATAAAATATGTTTAAACCAAATGAAGTAAACAAATATTTCGAAGACTTACCCTTTAGGTGTAAGAGTATATTCTTTACTGGCAACATCTCTGCCTGGTCGTTCAATATCTATACTTGTATGATTCAATGGGATTTCCAGGTATGTATACTGTAAACACAGAATAGCCAACAGTTTGTTCATGAATGTATATCTAAGTAGTAGGAATATTGAGAAATGTCAGCAAAATATTCCATAGTCTAGACAAACATATATAAATCATATGCATGTAATACAATCATTATTTCAAATATATTCTCAAAAGATAACTATCTATATATGTCCAGGTCTTAAAGTTATTAAGACGGAGAGTATGTCTATAACACAAAACATTCTCTCTTGTAAAATGACTATCTTGCTAACTCACAAAACATTTTTGATTTTACTAGGAACGCTCTTAAGCTTCTTATAAAGTAGTCATTTTCATTTTTTATTTTCATTTTTATCAAATGTCTGAAGCTCAAACGTTCAAATGACCTTTGTTGTTAAATATAAAAGCAGTAATGAATATTCAAATACACCTTATCCCCTAACTGATAATGTCAGTTAACAGGTTTTAGAATTAAGCAAGAGCCACCGCCAGGGAAGGGCAACGTTCGTTTATTTCTATCTTTTTCTATATGAAATCAAATAATCCGTTTAAAATCAAAGCTTTAAAAAATTAAGAAAAAAAGTTTTTCCTTGTACAATTTGATTATGTCTGTCTAGTCACACTTGTTGTTTTATCCAGCTTGACTCATTCTCAAAAATAAATGATAAAGTAAAAAATATAAATAAAATTCATTTATTAGACTGTCAATATAATTAAAATGTCAATGTTATATGTAAATTATATAACATGTCCGTTTGGTCACAAAGGTTATCAATATTTTGTTCACGTATGAATAAAATACGTATCTAACAAAATTATGACAAATTAACCAAATTCAATAATTTGACCTTCACGGTCAAGGTTATTTAAAACTCAGGGTCAAGGTCTGTTCCACCTTTTTAGGAGTCCTGTCCGATGGTTTGTCTTGTCCAAGTATGAAAATAATCCATTGATTAATAATCAAGTTTTGGACAATTAAAGCAAAAATCGGTGCAAATTCAATAATGTGACTTTCAAGGTTAATGTCATTCATGAGACAAAGTCAATTTGAGTTCGATATACATGAAAGTCCTGATATAAAAGATGTTATTTCTAAATATGAAATTAATCCATTAACAAACAACAAAGATACAGCGAGTTACAGCAGAAAACAAGAGAATTTCATTTATCTGACTTTGCCAGTCAAGGTCAATTAAAGGCAAAATCAAATCTGAATTATTCAAGATGTTTGTTTTGTAAGAATTGTGTTAAAAGGGGTGAGTGGCCTTATATGTAGAAATTGTCAGCAACTTGAGAACAGAAGCTTTATTAATACTGGTTGAGACACCAGAAAACCTTATTTAATCAACAACTTGCATTTGACTAAAGTATTGTTTAAGACTCTGATTTATTTAGATTAAAACAATTCATTGATTAGAAAATAACTTACCACTGTACATGCTTTAAACACTTCAAACCGTAATATATATTCTTTTCTAGGATCCACCTGTAACAAATCAGAAGGAAATATATTCACACATAGGTAAATTAAGATATGATGTAGCATTCTTGGGAATCAATGGGAATCAGTGGCACATTTATACACTTACATTGAACTAACATAAGACTAAAGACTAAAGATTTAACATTTTTTCAAAATAACTTTTAACTGCAATATAGCATATAAATATAGTGTATAAAGTTTACACATATGATATATATTTGTAGACAAAAGCTATAATAACTGTGACAAGAACAGTGACTAAATAGGGCAAAGTGAAATCCAGTAATCACCTAGTACGTGTCGAAATAAAACTATTTGTGAATTCATTAAATTTAACCAAGAACTATATAGGACAAATTACTTACCCTGAATAAAAACTCCTCATCCCAGTTTGGGTTGTTCCCTGTCTGTAAGAAGAGTAAATACTTCAATACATTTGCTTTTATCTAGATCATGAAGTATTTAAAAAAAAGCTTTAATATGCATATTATTCTCAAACAAGATATGTGCAGTATTCCGAAATCTGTGCAGTTTTGTTTTTCATTTTGAAGCAATTTCTAATAATATAATGGGTATCACAATGAAAATATGAAAATACTGTAAGACCACCTAAGAGCCCTACGTACAATGTCTTGAAATTAACGACCAACCCTTCTGAAATTTTAATGACGTATTACTGAAATAAAAGTGTGTTTGACATGATTTTAGATATGCAGAGACATATTTTATTGCTTCAGACAAATCACATAAAAAGTTTGTGTTTATATTTGTATTTTACAGAGTATAAAGCTATATCTTATGAAAATTGTTAATACAATTTTTAAACAGTAAACTTACTCATGTTATAAAGATTATGGCAAGATATGACCATGTGTGTGTTTTAATTCTCACTTCAAAGCAAAACAAAGTATGATTTGAAAATAAACCTGTTTGATACTTTCTTTTTCGGTATGTATTTCTGTTGCCTGTCTGTTCTCCTTCAGCGATATTCGCATATAACTGTAATAAACGGCTTACTTGTTATCGTGTGTTAGTGCGCTTACTGATTAAAATCAATTTTAAATTTTATCTGTTTTCTGTATAATTTAATCAATGTCTCCGTACATAAACTAATTAAGTAAGCTTGCCTATGCTAAATCCTGGTTAACATAGTTCCCTTATTCCATGCTCTTTTCTCACTGATATATGCACTTGCAAACCTATGATAGGAGATTTTCAAGAAGATAAACTATCTAGGAAATTACTATATGTATATGACTGAAGCAGGTTTTATAACGAACAAAAAAAACATACTAAGTTTCGGTGAAAAAACTTTGTCTTGGAATAGTTCCTGATACAATTCGTACTCTCAAAATCTTTATATTCCCTTCATGGTGTGTCTACAAACATAAGATAATGTACAGTCAGTTAAACAATTTATTTGTATTTTTTTTAATCATACATGTATTTTAACATTTGCAGATTTGATACTATTGAAATTAGCAAACACTGTGAATTGGGACAAACAGGAGATATGATAATCCAATTATGCCAGCTCATATAGGCGTTAGAGTGCGAGACTTGTATCTCGACATTGTGGGTTTGATTACTGACCTGGCCAACTTAAATTACTTAAACAGTTTTTCGGATGAGACTTTATATCGAAATCCCATGCATTAATGCTTAAACACTTGGAACGTTAAATAAACAGGAGAATCTTCTGAAATTGGGGCATTTTTTTGTATCTTGCACGTTCCTAAAAAATCTAAAATAACTAATACACATTTGGAAGACTGTGCATATGTTTAACCAGTGGCAAGTATAAATAAACTCTAACACACTTGCACTTAATGTGAAGTATTTGATCTTTGTTCAACATACTTCTAACCCTTACCCTACCCTTATCCTTAACATACCCTTATGTGTTCCTAAACCTACATTAAACATAGTGTGTATACAATGTTAGGCTCCTAAACTTAAAATGACTCAGGGAAAGAAGGTTAAAGTTCCGATGTATACCTCAAAATGTATGTCTTGTTATATTTTACTGGTCCTTCGTGATCATTTAAGTTCAGAATATTGAGAACCGCTCAAGCCGGTGCTAGGGTAAGAGAGGGATGTTGTCCTTTTTTATTATCCCTCATTTACAGACTCATTCAAACCGAGTCTGCAATTTTCATGTTATTTTGTTGTGATTAATGCTTCCGAGGGATCTCATTTTATCCAGATTTTTATATTACAGGTGTCAATGATGAGTGGCAGCGGTAAAAAAATGCCCCGTACTTCACTTCAGTGTTATTATATTTTTCTGAAAAGACAATGACCAGACACACATGTTACCATATTACTGACCATTTTAAGCTTTGGCTCCCAAGAACGACCATTTTTACAGATTCGGGTTTGCGCATGATACATCGTCTTATTCTGGTGAACATTTGTGCAAAGTAATTTTAAAATGCCTTGATTTATGAAAAAGTTATGGAGTTGACACGAACATTTACATGTATCCTATAACAGACCATGTTAGGATTTGACCTCGAAGTATGACATTGACCTTTGATATATGGGTCCGGTTGTTGTACAGGACACGACGTCTTATAATTGTTAATATATTTGTGCAAAGTATTTTGAAAATCCCTCGATGGACGGGAAAGATATAGACAATGTTGTCATTTAATAACCAAGTTCATCTTGGATGTAGAGGTTTGGTTGTTGCGCCTATTGTCTTATAGTAACATCATTTATAAATGCCAAAATATTTTAAATTCCTTTTATGAAAGGCTTAGATATGGACCGGACACGAATGTACGACGAGCGGACGTTCTCAGCAGACCTACATAGCGGGGTTATTTTTTTAGAAAATGACATACCATGTTATCGCCGTGTTGTGGAACTCTCCATACATTTTCTTTCGTGTTAACCTGAAAATAATATGCAATTGTAACATTTATACGGAATGCGAACAAAAGATGTATTTGAAACATCAAAATTGAAACAATACAAGTATATTCATCTTACAACTGTAAATCAACCTTAAATAAAGTAAATGGAACCGCATTTTTTACGTAGTCAACTTTCGTGACTTTAGGTCAAATACTTTTTAAGCTTCACACGACACAAGTTTTAAAATTTCGAATTTTTATTAATTCAAGGGCAATAACTCTAACATTCCTATAAAGTTTTATGACTTCGGTCAAATACATTTTGAGCTACGTGCCACTCAATATTTTACTAAGTCAATGGCAATTACTCTTAGAAAACAAAATTAATTCACAGGCAAAAACACCAGGTTGGTTAACGGATCGCTTCAAATGCTGTTCAACATTCTTGTAAAATGTTTCATGAGTCTATGTCAAATATTTTAGTGCTATGTGCAGCTAAGATAGAAAATTGCAAAATTTTCCCAAGTCACGGGCAATAACTATACAAAATATTGAATCAATCAAACGCTGGTGCACAGGTGCACATACTGACCAACATTCCTATATTATGTTCCATGACTCTAGATCTAATACTTTTTGGGCTTCGCACGACACAAATTCAAAAATTTTAATTGTTACTAGGTCAAAGGCAATGACTCTAACAAAACAGAATAAATCCACAAGAAAAACACAAGGTTCATAATTTCACATGCTGAATAACATTCCTTGAAGTTTCATGATCCTAGGTCAAATATTTTTTGAGCTTATTGCGACAAAAGTTGAAAATTACATATTTTTACTAAGTCAAGGGCAATAACTCTTGAAATATAGAATAAACCCACAATCAAACACCCAGGTGCACAGTAAAACATGCTGATCAATATTTCTGTAAAGGTTCATGACTGTGGGTCAGATACTTTTTTGAGTTACGTGCGACGCAACATGAGAACGGACGACGGACGCTCGTATGGATGGAAGAATGGTAAAACTTAATACGAGTCCCCACCCCCCTCCCCCGGTACAACAAATCAAAACTATTGTCTTCACTCAGATGATATTTTTTAGCACTTATATTATTTTATGTATCTATACATAGCTGGTGTTATCAATGAGTTTCTATTCAGTTCGAATTACTGTGCCCGTTATTATTCAAGAGCTAAACGTGTCCCATTATATATCTTTTGTCATAATCGATAAAAAAAAATATTTTTAAAATTTCAACCCATTCATATACGTTATGTTTTCGAAAAATATATCAAAATCATCTAATCTTTATTAATGTGTTCAAAATTAAAGAGTGAAATATATGAATGTTCATGTTAGTCACAATGAAAGCGTAAATATAATGACTTTAAAACAAAGTAAATATTAACTTACTGAAATCGATATCGCTTCAGGTCCAGGAGACGACATTTGTGATGTTTCGTGTGTTGAAATGAATTAACAATATATGATTTGTGTACAAAATCACTCTTTTCCACTTAATTCATCTTTATAAACTGTCCTATAATTGCATGTATGTGTTATGATATTAATGTTTTATTGTTTGATTACACCGTTTATACACCTTGTAACAATGCCAGATGTTCGCAATATTGACAAGATCAGATAAAGAGATAAAATTTGCAACTTGGTCTACTTATAACAAAGAACAAAATAATGCAGATAAACAGACTAAAACATAACAAGATAAAGACAAAATAAGGAAAAAAGGTAAAGATAAAATAGAATATGCTATGTAATCATAAACACTGCCAACTTTTTAATGACTTATCATTTTATTGTTTAAAATTGTATGCTTTTAATTCAAGGTTGCACTTAATATTAAAAATAATGTAAGACAATTAACATTAAAAACAATGTAAGGCTCTCTATAATATTATTCTGATACTAAACTGTTTCACAAATGAGGTTGTCTAATCCGTTGTTAAAATGTCTAGGGTATTTGAAAAGTTATCCCTTTCACTGAAAACAACTTTGTACTTAATGTTAACTTACCACTAATAAGGCACCCGATTGTGAATTTTTGGAGAATTCATTCATACCTATATTTACTCTTAATTTATCTCTTTATTGTTTTACTATTATCAATACCTTTATTATTTTTCTTCGTGTCATCATTTGCTTGAAAGGTTAATTATTTGCTTATATGCTTACATTTAACGGTCGACATTGGAAAATAGTAAGTATAATTTGCCTAAATTATAAAATTACTCAAACTTTTTATATCGTGAACGTTAAAGGTAAATTCCGATGTATATTTTCTTGGACCAAGCGAGTTATTTATCGACCATGCGAAGAAAATTATAAAATTGAAGGAAAATATGCAATAAATTTATTTTGACTTTCAATGTTTACTAACTATATACTCTTGGATGGATGGGCATAACATCAAATTTTCCATTTTATGTCACTAGCATATTATATGATCGGATGCATTGTCTCTTTTGAAACATTTAAACTGTTATGGTGTTAGGTCAGACAATTGTATAGACTTATATTATAAGAAATAACCACTAAACCGACATTAAGAAAATAAAAGTATTCATGATAAAGATGTGAATTTTCTAGAAATGACACAATAAATTGATTTTGTTATATAGGGTTAATCGACCAAATTTTTCGCAAAATGTCCCCAAAGATGATTACCCTTTTTACTGAAACTTTCTGCTGACTACTGGAGTGACATATACAACATACTTTTAAAAAAAAAATGCAAATATCGATATGAAAAATTATCCTAGACACTAAGTCTTATGAAACAGTTCATTTTCTTAAGAAAACAATGCAGTGTTAGTTTCTACAATAATGTTCATACGTTTAATCATTACATTTCCATCCAATCATCTGATGTACCATTGAATCTTACGGTTTTCCCTCACCTTTTGCAGCAAATCGCAGTTATTATAATGCTAATATAATTAAGTATTTTTCATAATGATAATGTTGGGCTGAAGACTGTCATATTTGCATAAAAGGCCGAAGGTCACCATGACAGTCTAAAGCCTATTAACAAGGCCATTATGAAAACACTTAATTATTGATAATTTTATTAATTAACTACACATAATCTAAAAAAAGGTAAGTACTTAGTGAACAAAAAATTAAGTAATGTAAAATTGCGTTGTTGTGAGGTATTCAAATGAGATTCTAGATTTAAAAATGTCTCAGAAACCTACCTTGCAGCAATTCGAAATGGCGACTTTTTCAATGATAACGCAAAACAAAAGCAGATTCATAATGACCGAGTTGGAGACCCAATCAAACTTCTCCAATATCATAAAAGCCGAGTCGTACTTTTACATAAATGACCTTGCTTTATGTTCATAATGTCGTGGTAAACTTCATATTAGCCTTACATTTGAATTGAAAACCTGCATAATATTGAAAAATTAATTAATAAATGATTTTAATGAGATAGGCTGGCAGGCAGGTACATTGTAAGTCACATATATAGATTTCTGATATAGATAAATAGGTAATTATGTACATGTATTTATTAAGCCGTGTTTTAACGGGGATACTTAATTTCTATACATCTCATTACACAAGTAAGGGAATAACAATACCTCGGGATAGAAGATTAAGGCAGACTGACATATCTGAAACCAGAATAAAACCCTTACGTAACTCCATTTATATTCGAAGCTGTCTATTGCAGTGTGTGTGTGTGTGGGGGGGGGGGGGGGTACTCGTTCGATTGATAGGAATATTATAGGGCCGTTGTGCTTAATATAGGTGGTGGCTGCATGCAATGCTTGCCCAATTGTCTAGCTGAAACCACATGGTTTGAGTTATATGTATATAATGTTTCCGTTGTATTGGTAAGTGCCAGACATGGCTTGTGTTATTAAATTAGTAATATTAATAATAATAAACGCTTTATTTCATAAAAGTGACATATCAAGAAATACATGTCTCATTTGCAATATGACCTTCAATTAAACAAGGTAAAGAAATCCACAAATATGTACACGCATATAAAAAGTGAAAACAACAGACATTTAAATCGACAGACAGGTGCCTTCATCAGGACAGGCGCCTCTCAATTTTACTCACTAAAACCGAAGGAAAACAATGCGCCCCCTACTTACTTCTTTATTTCTTAACCAATTTAAATGATTTTGGTATCAAATTAAATATTACTTAATACGCTTTCTAGAGATGTCTTTATATGTAAAATAAATTAATTGAGTAAAAATGTTATTTCTGTCCTTTCAAAGTTTACCATTCTTTCAAAACAAAAACGCACTGTAAAATCCGGAGAGAAAAACACGTTGCCCCTTAATTAATTTCTTTACTTATTAATAATTTTTCAATTTCTTTATAATTTAAAGAATGAAAGTTAAGATTTCAAAACTTCAGAATATACAAAAAAATGAAATAATTTAATCTTTAAAAAAAATACCGCATCAAAAAATTGGACTTATACGGTATTTTTTTTTTTTTTTTTTTTTTTTTTTTTTTTTTTTTACTTTTTTCATTTTCAAATTCAGTACGTTGTGTTATAAGTACTCCATACAATACAACAATTATCAAAACAAGGTAAAATATAGGCAATGTAAAGCATTTCTTTCATTTCGACAGATACAATAGGGGAGAGATTTACAGATAAATCATATATGGGTTATGAATGAACGGAGCGTCTAATGATAAGACCAAATTTTATTTGTTTGGTAGGCAGCCAATACATTATTTTATAATAGACAGAATATAGAGTACACTTTAATCTACTCTGAATATACTTGTCAGGAAATAAGCCTGATATATTTACAGAAAGAGTCTAAAGGAATATATGAATTATACTTTTATAATATTTATAGTCGAAAATCATGTGACAACATTCACTTAAGATGCAAATATATACTAAAAATCACCAATAAAAGTCAAATCACCTCAATAGCTTTAATCAATTTCGGTATCTTTCCGTTTTTATGTACCTTTCGGTTATTCGTATTATTGGAACGGTAAACAGACGGTATTTAGTCATATACGGATCTGTAACTTCCGGTCTAGAACCAAAAACAACAAATAATTTTAATTTTACATCACAATTTTCAGTTAATTTATATTTAGCTGATTATACAAGGTAATAGAAATACTAACAATGAGATTGCCGCTACTGTCAGTTACTCTCACTAAAATTATGCTATTCATTTCAATGTTCATGTAGAAAGGGACAGTGTAAAACAGTTTTTTATGTGAATAAACTGCTGTTCTATGCTTAATATCTAGAAAACAAATAATTATAAATAAGATGTTAACTGTCTTTGTGTTTAAATTTGTTGTTTGTTGTAAGCAGGATTTTTTTTTCATAAATAAAAAGTATGAAACTTATGGGTGTAAACACAGGCAAAAGTATCGGACCTGGGAAGAAAAAATATGACCAGATTGATAAAAAAAACCTGTGTTCATCTTAAAAGTGTCAAAAAAAAAACAAAAAAAAATGTATATAATGACCCCCTTTAAAAATATACTATAAGTTAAGAGAAGGCCGAAAAGTAATTTTTACACGTAGTCAGCTGACATACATGTATTAGTCTATGTTAACGTACCGAATTGTTGTGCCGCAATTATGTCTACCAAGGATTTTTAGCATGAAGTCAATCGTTTCCTGATAGATATTTCATGAACGGGAAGGGCTAGAGACTTTGGGTTGGTCTCATTTTGAAGCTTTATATAAACGTGAAATAGTGATAAAAGTTTTTTTTAATTGTCTGGCCAATTGTTTTCACAACGGCCCGGGAAATGAATCCCTTGCTCGTAGGCTCGAATCTGGAGTTTCCGGCCTTCTCTTAACTTATAGTATATTTTTAAGGGGGTCATTATATTACATTTTTTTGTTTTTTTTTGACACTTTTAAGATGAACACAGGTTTTTTTTTATCAATCTGGTCATATTTTTTCTTCCCAGGTCCGATACTTTTGCCTGTGGGTGTAAAGAGAAGTCAATTCTCACAAATGCTCTATGATTAGACTCACCGGACCTATGCTCGCCCAGGCGCATGCTCGCCCAGATTTTGATTTTTATGATATAAACACAAAATTATTAAACTTATATAAAAAAAAATTATCTGAATCATGTGTTGTTGTTTCTTGATGCTGCAAGTGTCCTAGTTTCTCACCTTGTTTTTGAAGAGTTTAACGGAAGTTGTTAGCATAATAAAGCAGACGAAAACGGAAGTACAAATGAAAGTCCGTGATGCTAATAAAAAACAACGAATCATGCGTGACTTTTTAATTAAATCTTAATAAAAATAAACTCAAAATAACAATTAAACATTGTTCTTACTTTTTGTAAAGTTTAAGTCGTTTCGATATATTTAAAACAGTCATAAACTGGTATTGACACCAGCTGTCATATTGTTTTTCTACATGCAATTTCCAGGGCCGCCATTATAGACGGCTTTTTCCATTAAATCTGTCGCTTTTGGTGCATTTATGGTGTATTTTTTGTTTAGACATTGATTTATTAATAACTTAGTAGATAATAACAGCTTTAAATAAAAAATTAATTACTTTTTTCGTTTTTTATCAGAAGTTACTAAAAATAACTTAGGTCTTACACCACTAATTTTCCCCATATCCTCTTCAGGGTGATCAGTATGCCCAGTATGCCCAGATAACAAAAAAATCATGATCCTGAGACATTTGAAAAGGCAAGAAAGCTTTTAAAAGAGGAATATGACAAGTGGTGCCACTATGAGTGCTTGCCATCTACTGTGCAAACAGATCTATCTGAGTTTAGTTACCAGCACAAGGTGGTTTTGTAGATATTGTGAAGAGGAGTAATTGTTGGAGCAGTAGACCACACACTGTTGTTTTTGTTCTAGTTTATGTTTCTAGTTAGCTTTTTGAATTTGAAAAAAACAACTTATGTACATGATATTTAGTCACAGAAACTTTTTAGTCACAATCTACCAACAGCAGTTGACTATCTTTTGAAAAAATGAAAAGTCTACATAGTAAGTATATCTAAATAAGTTTTTCTCTGTAAAAATATAATTATATGCAAAAATATAAATACCTGCTTTATATTAACAAATCAGTCTAAAAATATGATGAATGATTCCAGGTAATATCCGTTTTATATTCGTAATATACCGGTGGGCGAGCATGGGTCTCCTCCCTTCAACATTTCAGAATATTAATTTGGCGGTGTTTAACCTGGCAGACAGTACCTGGATGTAAGTGTTTATGTTTTAAATGGGTCACATGACGTACCAAATATGACCAGCTATAAAACAAATTCGAAAAAGTTTTTTTCAAGTCAAAGTGTATTAAATAGTAATCAAATAATTGCCTTTATTGGGCGAGCATAGGTCCGGTGAGTCTACATCAGATTGTAATTTATTGACCTTTTCCAAAACCTAGCTAAACACTGTTTTCCGGTATGTAACAGATTTGGCTCTGGGGAATTACACCCAATGAAGTACATAGCACTATTATGTGATATTTCCATTTTCTATCATTATTTTACGAATTTCGGACCGTGGACGTTTCGGACCAGACACTTCAGACCAGATTTTTAGGTCATTTCGGACCAGATTTTTAGGTCATTTCGGACCAGATTTTGGGACATATCGGACCATGAGATTGTAATTTCGGACCATGATGGGGGACATTTCGGACCAGAAATTTTTATTCAATAGACCTTTTAGTCCTTTTTTATATACAATTATTTGTTATTTTAGGGTGTTATTACAATAATGTTCTTGCAACAAATATTTGACATTTTAAAATTTTATGACATTCAAAATGCATGCAGAAGAGACCGGTCTGACGAGATTTTCACATTTCCTGACAAGCTTATAGACCTCTATTATTGTTTTGATTATCCATGTAAAAATTTATATCATAATTCATTTATGAAATTCCTATACGCTGACATTTTTTTAGAATTGAAAAAATGTTAAAATAATGATAAATTTCCTTTAGAACTATATTGGTAAGTGTTGGATATATTTATGCGAATGCCCTTCATACAGAACATAGATAATGATACGCTTTGTTTAACTTAATTAAAAGAATTAAAATTGATTTACATACCTGTTTAATCAACTATTTGATAACGTGCACAATAAGTACCCACCCACGCTGAATATACATATTTAAAGTCAATTTTAATGAAATTAAATCGTGTCCTGGCAGGTATTAAAGAACAACGACATCCTTGTCAATGCAGTTTTTCACACGTTTTAATTGCTCAATAGAACTCGTTTAAGTCACGTTTCACTCAATTAAAGAAGTATGTATGTAATTATATTAATGTAAATTATTTATATCTTATTTTACATTAAAAAATTTTGTCCCTGTGTTTTGTTAGCTGTGTTTTGTTAGATCCATATGATATAAGGGTCAATAATTATCTAAATGTATACATTCATTCATTTTGTATGTATGTGTTTGTAAGATAATGTAAGATTTGTGATATTAGAATATGTTGTAAATAATTTATTATGACGTCATTATGATTTCTTTTTTATATATACTTTATAATATTTTTTTTTGAAAACGTGTGTCACAAAAAACATTTTTTTAATTTTTCTTTATTTATAGTGCAAAAGATATAAAATCTAAATCTGGATAGGTGTAAAATTGTTCTATGGTGTCTCATATATACTAAAGTTACTCTTTAGTTTATAGAATAATTGATGCATAATATATCAAAAAATAATATTTAATCTGGTCCGAAATGTCCAAGACAATGGTCCAAAGTGTCTAACACATGATCCCAAATGTCCAACACATGGTCCGAAATGTTCAAAACAATGGTCGAAGTGTTTAACGCATCGTCTGAAATGTCCAATACATGGTCCGAAATGTCCCTAAATATGGTCTGAAGTGTCCCAAAATCTGGTCCTAAGTGTCTGGTCCGAAATGTCCTATTACCTATTTTACTGTTTATGGTGGAAAAACTTGATGTGTTTGAAAATTATCAATGTTATTATGAATTAAAAATCTGTAAAATTAAAACAGTCGTTGTGGCATCTGCCAAAATGAACAGAGACATTTTCTGCATAAACTTATATATATTTACTTTATTTTTTAACATTGAATTATTTATTCAGTCATATTTAATTATTTTCTCACAAAGAAATAATTGTTTTATTACACTTTAATCCAAAAAGTGCAAAAAAATACAGATCGTTACTAAACGCCCTTCACGTTAATTCCCCAGAGCTGTGTACAGAATGTACCAGAAAACGACATTTAGCTAGGTTTTCAAATTCGTGAATTGTAGACCCAGCTTTCCCTGTTAGCGACTCATTAGTGATTACTTTTTCAAAAGATCATTAGAATTTTAATTAAAACAGTCACTTTTAAGACAATTATGTATATAGATAACATTTAACCTATTATTTTTCTGATTTATCGCATCAGTTTACTAGTAACCAATTCCAACCGATAATCAGTTGCAGTTCTCCAACAGATATCCCATCACTAACCCATCCAAAATTATCACAATGTTTTTTTGACGGGTCTAAATAAAAAGTCTGACTCTCTAATGTATTACACTACAGTAGTCAGTAGGTAAACAAATGCCTGTTAATTACTCGGACTAATTGCGTCAAATTGTGTATCAGCTTATTTGACATTCTATGTGTACTTAATACTCCAGATGGTCAATTATTTCAAACTTAACCAAAATTGAGCAGAGTTTGTATCTTTTGTCTGTCAAATTTATGAAGAAATTCCATTGGCAATAATGAACAGTGGTTTTAGCGGTGATTTTAGCTAAGATCTGAAAACCCCCAATACTGGCATTACTGGTTGTTTGAAAGTCATCAATATTATTCATTTATTGTTTCTACAGCTATTGACTGATACATAATTTATCTCATGTACTATGATATAGAAGAATTGATAACAATTCACCCCAATAATGAATGACAAATCACCCCATGAGGAGTTGACTCATCCCACTTTACTCTTTCAACACTGAGTGTGTATCTTGGTTTAAGAGGTTTTGATGGGGTTTATTTATTTGTTCAAAGTAAAAAATTACTGAGGTGAATATTTTTTTTCTCCATGTTTTAAATTACATCATTCTGGTTTTAGGACTAATGGAGGCTTTTCAGGGATGAATTCATTGAATTGTGTATCAAGTAAAAGTACGAAGAAGAAAAAATCATCTCTAGAAACAAGAAATGAGAAGAAAGAAGCATTCAATATGGCAGATAAACCTGACAGTGAGTCACCTTCACCGTCTGTAAATAGATCAGATTCATTGATTGAGGAAACACATGTTACCGATGCTGAGCCCGGGCATACAGGAAGTATTGGAAAAGAACAAATGGAAAACATTGATGATTCACACAGTGAACATGATATAAGTGGGAGTGAAGAAAAAACTCAAAAATCTTGTGCAAAGGATATTACAGAAGTAGAGATTAGTGGTGATACTATTGAAAATAAGGAAAAGTCTGAGATTAATCTGGAAGAATTAGGATTTGTAGAGGTGAGTGAGTCTGATGTGGTAGGTATGGCATCGGTTAATGCTGGGAAAGTGAAGTTTGATATGGAAGTCGAAGATGAGACTGTTGAAGTGTTTAGTGAATTTGTTGACATGAGGTCTGTGATTGGAGATATAAAAGTTAAACACAGTGATGAAGAAATTGTAGAGATAAGTGGAGAACTGCATGTTGCAATACTTGAAGAGGCATCAGAAAAAGCAATATAAAGCTGCATTAC